>NW_009630425.1:0-75936 GCF_000690535.1 Cariama cristata
ATATTTCACTGTTTACAAGAAGCAGGTACAAAATTTATCTAAACTGGTTGCTTTGTTTGTCTCAATAACTACTTAATCTATTATAACTGGGTTTTAATGTTTTGACTTTTATTAGTAAAGTAGTTATCATCACTGAATTTTTGATAACACAGAAACACCAGTAAACAGCACACAGTGACAAGAATAACTGCTGTCTTTGAGTATAAATAATTGAGTAGTATGTGGGAGAGATGAATTTTTTGCTTACTCTAGACAAAAAAATTGCATCTAAAAATAAAGAGAACTGGGTGTATGTCTGTGGTACCTAGCAATAGCCCCACACAGGTCACGAATGCATTTCAGTTTATTCCTTCACCTGCATGTACAAATGTGATCTATGATTAGATTAATGTTAGGACTGGGATTGTTTTGAATGCTACTTACCTGAGTGGTAGATAAGTACAGAGTATAAAAACATCTCTGTGTTATGCCTATTTAGTAGATTATCCTCCAGCAGTCCAAGGCAATTTCTTTCTCAAAAGCCTTCACATGTAGATAACATAGAAAATATTAACATGAAATGTACATATTAATGCAGTAATAAATTAAACTGAGGGATTCTTAGTAATCCTTCTATTGTTTTGTTTTGTCTTTTCATTGTCTTTCATTTCTGGAGTTCCAGCTAAGGGAGAGCTGTTCCTTGACTCAAAGCCCTTGGTACTCCATGGGAAAACTCACACAAGCAGCAAGGAGGTTTTGTCAGAGTCCTAAACTCTTTTCTTCTTCCCTGGAAGAAAACAGTCCTGAACGCTTCTTCCTGACATTCTGATAAATCACCTAGATTGCTTGTCATTCAAAAAGAGAAGAAAAAAACAGAAGCGAAATACATTAAGATTGTTTTCCATCTATTTCAGACTCTTTACAGAAAATAAAAATCCCAAAGCACCCTGTGCATTTTCCCTTTCCAGCATTGTCCCATAGGCTGTCATGTTATGTCAAGGGGCTAGAAGTGCAAATATTTTTCACCAGATGTTTTCACTCAGCTGTAGAATCTTTATGTGGCAAAGAGCTGGAGCAATGGCAGAAGGTGTTGCTGTATTATACCCTTTAGAGCTTGTCTAGGTACCATTTCCACACATCCTAGGTACATTTCCTTGCAAAGAAATCCTTGCCTGCAGGAGCAAGGACATGACTGTCATTCCCAAGTACTCCTCGAGACTCAGGAATTGAAAAAGGCACAAAACCAACGTTTTCTTTTTTTTGTGTGCAACTTCATGATCTGCAGTCATAACCCTACATATCTTAGTATCAATTGCTGTTAACTTTCCTTCTTATTATTCTCCTTCCCCTTTATCAGTGTTCATCTTTCTCACATGCTTCTTCCATATCTTGCTGCCTTACTGAATATAGACTCACCCATTCAAATGGTATCAGGATAATTCAATTATGGTATACTGAAACTTGACTTGTGCTTAGGTTTCTTATGATTAAACAAACAAAATTATTACTGAGACACAATACATACAAAAGAATGTGAAAATGGCAGTGTATTTGTGACACAAAGTTAACAAATTACCCCAACAGCAAAACCCTTCGTAACAAAATTTCAGTACTTCCAAACTTTATAGCACAAAGCATACAGAAATGTGAAGCATACTAATTACTAGCCACAGCATCAGGAGAGATCACTATGGAGCCAGTTCTGTCTGCAAACACACATGTGGCTTCTACATGGTTTGAATTACATAAATTATCTTCATTCTATATGTAGCATGGGTTCAAAGTTAACTGCCTGTTGCTTTACCAGTGGCAAAGATGAGTACGTATTATCTGGTGTGGCAAGGAAAGAAATTTTTAACAAAACAGGAAAAATACCTCTTGTGTTTTATAACTCATATTTCTAAAAAGAAAAAAAAAATTAATTTACATACTCCACTACCATAAATAAACTAATTGGAAAAAAACTGTTAGCTGATTTAAGGTTATCAGAGAAAAAAGATGGAAATAACCTAATGCGAAGTAAAGATATTTTGTCTACTGACTTGCAAAATACAGCTGTGGTCCCCAGAGTTTGTAGACATTTTCCATCCTTACTGGGGAAGTTATAAAATGTATAGGTTTCACCATTTTCCAGAAGAAATTAACATCAGACTAAAAGAAAAAATCCCCACAGGATGGACCCAGAAAAAAAATTGAAAAGCAACAGAAGAAGAACCTTATAGCTATTAAAGGATAAATTGGTTAACACTTAAAAGTATCTTAATAATATTCTTTTTTAATAGTTGACTTAAAGATTAATCATCCTTCTAATTCCCTGTACATCATAAACTGCGCATAAAACAAAGCAAAGAAACCTTGAATACCTCCCACTCCTTTTTAAGTACGAAGTATGGTATATCAGTTATGAATGTGCATGAGAAAATATTTCAGAAAAAAAATAGGTAAATTAATTGGCTGAAGCCCATAAAAGTGAAAAATGATGTGTGAAGTACGTTGATGAAATGAGAGAAGCTCCACTTGTATTTATTCAGCCAAGAAAGCCTATTTGTTGTGACTGCTCAAACACTGTCTCTACGGACACCCGTCCGAGTTACGTGCATAACTGATTTTGACCCAATGTATTTATCTCTGTGTTTGTTAGTGTCAAAATAGCCTTTTGCAGTACAAAGAGCACTGGACTTCAACTGAAGTTTTACTGTGGACTAAGTGTTGAGAGTTAGCCTCAACCCATAGCAGCAAATGCTAATTTCACAGTTTTCAGAGAATATAATGCAACAGTACAGACTACTTACCTTACGGTTCCCCGGAACTGATCCCTGCACTTCTTCCTCCCTGCTGTGATTTTCAGTTGTATAGGGCGCTATTTTAGCCAGTGCAGCAAAGATTGAACTGTCTAGGTATAACAGGCAGATAATTAAAAACCATATCCAAAACAAAACCTTTCTCAACAGCTATAGAGCAATTTACAATCAATACTAATTGGTTAAATAACCATAGTCTTAATTGTTGACAGCATTGCATGACAGAGTGCTTAAAGAGGACACTTAATCAGATTAGGTTTGTGAATCATCCTCTGAGACTCAGACGCTTAAAATCCTTTTTAGCTGGGTATGACAGACCATGTTCTTTCTGTATTGGGACAGATAGAGAGCTAATACATTTACTCAGAGATAATCTGGGCCAGTAAGCATTAACTAACATGTTCAGAAATGTTACATTATTTTCTTATATTCTTAAAGTTTAAGTAATTCCCATAAAAGTTCTCTCATTTTCTATGTCCCAGTCTACTATGATTTTTAGTAGAAGGGAACACCTGGAGTAGGGCAGCTCCAAGCAGTTGAAGTCCTTGGCCATAGGTTCTGCATATGAGAATGAGAGATTTTTCTGGAGTGTTCCTATTAATCTACAGAGCTTAAAGCTGCATGATATTGCTACTGTCTTTATTCAGTTCATAATACAGGTCTCAAAACCGGGCTCCAACTACTGAAATTAGAGGTTCAAATAACTTGCAGTAAGAGATGTATAAATAAAGATAACACTGCTGTAACTTCTATTTTAGATAATTTTTGCTGGAGCAGCTAATCTTAGGGCTCTTCTTACTTAAATGAACAAAGGTTTAAATAAAATATGTATATGCCTTTTCATGAACTCCCAGGGACTCTAAAAATACTTTGAACGTGGTGACTTTGGTATACTTCCAAAATATTTGTTAGGTATTTAATCTGATTTAAAACTGTTTGGCTTTTGCTAGCTAGTTTCTTTTTAATATTCAGGATTTCAGGGATGCTGCTTGTTTTGTTTCTGTGTGCTTCCTTATTAGTCATTTTGAATGTATAACCCTGAAAAAAAGTGCTAGAGCTAAATGAAAATATGCATTTTGTAATTTTTTTAAAATGAAATTGTAAGTGCTTCAATTTCTTAAAAATTTTACTCAAATTTTGCTGAAGACTCAATCATAACAAATAAAAAGTAATTCTTCCATCTCCCCATCACTGGAAAACTTAAAATAAGGAAGACACTATTGGAACTAAGATCAGAATCTTTTTGATTATAAGTGATTGTTAGAGCACCAGAAAATCTCACCAAAAGTTGTATTTTGCTGTAAAAACCATGAATTCTTTGAAAGGCCCTTTTATTTTTTAAAAGGAAGAGCTATCAACCTCTAATATTAAATGACTCATGGTACATCTTAATGGCATGTGAATTCTGATTAATAAAGTTTACTAGGTGTCCTCACACATGACACGACAAAAATGACAGACAGGTGACTGAAATAAACTGCAGAATACTGTCATTTCTTCAAAGTGGGTTTTCACCTATATTTTGCCATGAGGTTAATACGCCTTTTAGAATTATAATCACCTCAGTTTTCTGAAGGCTTCTAAAAACTGAGTTTCTATGGAAAGTGTAGGTTATTCTTTCTTCTGTGCATTGCAGTATGTTTCATTTATCGATCTATTTTATTAGCTCTTCTACTACACAAATTCCCTGTTGGGTAGAAGTTCACATCATTCAGAAATCTCAGCAACTCATTGTCATCCACCTTTCCCAGATCTTTTATTACATGCATGTATTTTAGCCATTAATGTTTTCTTTGAGAATCCCAAATTAGCTGGCAGAAGAGGGACAACATCCACGTAACACTCCACCTGACAATCCAGTCTCTGAAATACATAAACAGAAAAGATGTTCACAGTCAAAAGGGTGTAATGGTATCAAATTGGTAGAGGTGGGAATGGCTGTGAATAGAGTGACTTTCTCTATAGAATAGTCACATTCTAAATTTGGTATTGTAAGTGGGAGAAAGCTACTGACGACTTTTACCATCCTTGAAAATGTAGGATTATATAATGCATGCACTCGTGTCACTGAAGCCTATTAGTAGAGGATTTCTCATAAATCTGAAAGAAAAAAAGCCCTGCAGGGACTGTAAAAGCTAGTATATCTGGAAAGATAAGGCAAGGGAAGGAAAGGAAAGGAAAGGAAGGGTGAGAGAAAGGAGATAATGTAAGAATGAACATCTCCATTCTTCAGTTTTACTTTCTGGTTTTGGCATATAGAATTATGTTCTTCAATTCCAATATGTACCGAAGTGCCTAATTTGCAATTAACAATCCCCAAACCATTCCCCTGACAAATACAAATTAGTCGCACAAACAGCCTATAAATTTGGAAAAGCCAAATGGGGAGGGAGATGCGAAGGAAGAAAAAGGCAAAAAAGAAATAAAGCTATGAGATGTTTTCTAGGCAGCATTTTCTCTTCAAATGTCTAAACTTTTAAAGCCACCTTGTGAACCGCAGTAGCTGTAAGAGGCAATTCCCTCACTGTGACAAGTAGCTATGGGCTGCAGCGATTTACACTTTTTTTTGGCCTTTCCTTTTTGGCTCTGCATTAGAGATAATTGCTTATTTTCCTCATAGCAACCAGGAAAAAAAGGGAGATTAAGAACAAGCTACTTGCCTGAGGCAAAGCACCTTCTACTTTTTAGGGTGTTTGACTTACTTGTTCAGGTAAATGACTCATGATGTTTTAGAAGAACCTTGTAGTGAAATGGGCTATGGCATTGATCTGTCAGTGACATCCTTTTCGCCACCTCCTCCTCCTCCTTTTCCTGCAGAACATATAGACACTGCATTCTCCTGTTTTGGGTGAGAACATGCATCTCGAGAGCAAATATTTGTGAATCCCCAACAACATAAAAAGGAAATGCTTACTGGAGTGAATTCATTCCTACATAGGGTAAGATGTATTCTCTGTCATGTTAGTCATTACTTCATCTGAGCCTAATAATGTTCTCAGGATGATACGTTACTCATTACCAAGACACTAGCTTTTAAGCAGGAGAGTATTTAAGAATGCACTATTAATACCAATGAGGCATTAGGTGAACTAATTAATCATTCAAATTCTCATTTATTGGCTTAACTAATGGCTTCTTTCTGAACACTTGGAGTACAGTCCAAATGTTACAAATGAAGGTGTGCTGATGTAGTTAAGTGCAATGATGAAGATCGGTCCATTTACACTTGCCCTCACCACCACAGTCTCTAGCCACTGAGCAGTCTGACACATGTCGGCAGTCACCAGGAGAGTGACATTAATCTGCTTTCTCTTCTCACCTGTCATAACGCTGGCAATGCAGTTCCCCACCAGTTGGTAACAGCATGGTGGTTTGGGGATTGAGAGATAGAGGCTAACGAAGGAGACATGGGTCCTTCACTATGGCGGTGGCAGGTCAGGACAATTTCTGTAACCTTGACGAGACCTCTGGGTCAGATGTGTCCCTGGCGCTCCGGGTAACTCTGCTGCAGACACTTGGTCCTAGGAGGTGGCTCCTTTCACGAATCTGTGTCTTTGTTGATGGAAAACTAATGGCCACTACCTATTACATGGACAGAAAGCCACATCTACTCCCCCATTTGAGGTAGTTATCCTCCTGAAGCCTCTATGAGGTCAGAAATTGCTGTTAGTTTATCACAGATGAAAACTGAACAACTTACTGAAAGTGACTTAAATCATTCTAGCAGACTAGGGACTTTAGCCAGGGGCTATATCTGCACTGCCAAAGGACACAAAGACCCAGGGAGGTCAGTAGAGCAGAGTGCTTTGGGTCTACTCTACATAAGGCTTCATACACTCTAAAGTGCCTTGAGAACATACACAACATATAGCTCCTGGCTTGGATCTCCTTTGAGCCATATGCGGTATGCCAACAGCATTATGATTAAGTATATGATAAGAAGAGGGTCAGTTCAAAGCTCTTCAGATAAGCTGCGATTTCTATCAAAGTGTTAAGAGTGGAATTTTTGTATGAAAAAACCCCAACCTGTTCTCTGCCCTGTAAATGATATGACGACACATGGGAGTGCCCTGTGGGGATGGCAGAGAGATATAGGCATGGCAAAGCAGCACCCATACTTTCTGTTGGGAACTGTTCCTGGAACAAACTTTCTCCAGAATCAGACTTTGGCTTGTCTCAGAGGGGACAAACTGCTTCGCTCCAAAACAGACACAGTGCTAAAGAGGCACAAAAATAGAAGGACTGTAAATCATGGAATTTTGCATGTGGACACACATACAATGATAAGTGTATTGACAAACATCATTAATAAAAGGAGAGGCAAAGTATTTTTGTCTGATTTAAGAACGCAATAAAACTGTTTAAGTCATTAGAAGTAATCAGGATTAACAACTGAATTTATAAATTGAGCTAAGATATAGGACTACGTTTCCAGGTTGATATGATGCATGTATCTAAAAGCTGGCTATTATTTCCTTGCACCAAAGTCATTAAAACAGCCATCAACAGGCTTAAAACTATACTGAGGTAAACACTGATGGGCGGCAGATCTGATTATGAAAGTTCAAAGTATAATTTAAAATGTTCTGCTGTGACAATGGGAAATTGCCCACAGGACCATAGGACCATTCAAGGTCAACTAGAGTAAAACCTTCTGAAATGTGTACAGTGTCAATACTGGCCACTTGGCACCTACTGTAGCACTCTCAAGCATGTTCCTATTGAGGTGCATCTCTTGTCTTTGCCTAACATTCCTGTGTCAAGAAGAAGAACACAATCATGTCGCCTTTTACACCTCATTGTTATCTGATGCATCTTGTAAACATCCATAGTCTGCAAAGAATCAGCCAGCAGTGTTTGACTTCAACAGCTTTCCACATCTGCTGAGCTTCCATTAGACCCATCAGCTTTTCTTTCATTGCAGAACTCATTAACTGACTTGTTGTCTTATTCTTACAATTCTTTTATCAGAAAAAAGTAATTCCAGTTAGGACTATCCAGGAATTGATGATCTTCAGAGAAGATTATGGAGAGGAAGAAATAGTTTACTAGAAAAAAATATCTAGCAGAAACAGTAAATAAAAATTATCTTCACCTACAAGTCTCAAAGAGTTCATATTTCATAAATGATTCAAAGGAGCTGTAAAAAAGTTAAAATGCAAGGGATGTATTTTACTTGGAATGTCTAAATATTTAGGAAACATTCTACCAGCTTTGTACTTTTTCTCTCTGGTCTCTGAATATTCAGTGATTTAAACATGAATAATCAGTGATTTGCTTCACTTTAGTCTCTGTTCTTTAATCTCTACTTATTAATTAATGAAATATTCAAGGTGCTTTGACATTATAAACAAAAAAAGAATATTGGACTGAGTCTGAAGGTTACATAGCTAAATGAAGTCAGAATGTTGAAAGTATTCCAGAGAACCTGTTTGTTGAAATGTCTCATATTTAAAAGCTCAGTTGCGTCACTGACTGAATAGAATAGCTAACTTCATTTAAGAACTGGTATACAAGAATGAGAAGAATTCATCAGGCCTAATTTAGCTAGTGTAGAGTGTTGGCACCTAATCTGTAATCTAGAATCTCTTTGTAGACAATGGAGAAATTCAGGAAGCTCCATGAGTATGTGTGTATGTCAACATGCACATGTGTCTGTGCGAATCCTGGTGTCCTGAGGTATGTGCATCAACTAGAGAGATGTCCAGAAAATCAGATCAGATTAGAGTTTTGACTTGCACCATTTCAAGATAGCTTTACTTAAATGAGGTTCAATAATTGAAGTAAAATGAACAAAGGTATGCGTGGTTTAGAGGACAGTGTTGAATCCGGCAAGCAGGTGTCTGATTTGGGGAGAGGCTGTATTTGTGATTATGAAATATTCAAAATAATTGTATACTTTCTTCTAAGTGAAGAGAATCTTCGCAATATTTCTAGAATTCATGTGGTAAATTCAGGTGACAGCATCTCAGAATGGTGGATTTTTAATTTTTTTTTAATGGAAAAATTTTAATCATTGACATAATTAGAACATTGTGGTTTGTATTTATTTATATTGTTGAAAAGAAAATTTATTTCCATAAAAAGAAAATTCATTAAAGAAAGAATAACAAAGTTGTATTATATATATAAAAAAATTAAGATTATTAACTTAATGACTGGAATATTATTATTGTAAGATGCACAAAAACTGAAGTTCCAGTTCTTAAGAAAGGATTGAACTAGTAATTTCAACAGACACTGTTCAATTATTAGGATTTCCTTGAAATGGAACTCAGTCAACAGCTCTGCATTTAAATTGTTAGCAAAATTTATTCCAGTGGAATTTACTGGTATTTTTGTTCTCAAGATCTGCAAGTTGCCATTTTATTCCAGACAAGAAATGAAATATCAGATCTCTATCCCTATCATATTACTGTACACTTTCAGCACTGAGTTAGATTCGGTACAGCATCCTAAAATACAGAGAAATCAGGGAGTTAGAAATGGACTGTGATGTAGGATACTTCCAATACAATTTGGAAATAAATCCTAAGGCAATTTTAATTCGTGCTTCTCTTAAGGATATTTGCTGGATTATCAAAATCTGTACAAGTTTATTATTTTGAATGTGCCAGAGTAACAAATTATTTTACCATGGTTATAAAAATACAATTAATTACAAAATGCAGCAGGTTTTACTGACATTTTTTAAAGTACTTTGAAAATATTTTGCTATGTCTTACACCACCAGGTAGTGGCTAATCACAAGATGTCTGTTTGAAAGTAGTGAGAATTTTGTTGTGGTTGAAAGAGCTCAAGATAACTTACAAAATATTTTGGCCAAATAATTGTAAAATTTCTAAAAATATCATTACATTTATCCTTTAATTACCGAACCATCTGCA
The DNA here is from genome assembly GCF_000690535.1 of Cariama cristata. Taxonomy (NCBI): domain Eukaryota; kingdom Metazoa; phylum Chordata; class Aves; order Cariamiformes; family Cariamidae; genus Cariama; species Cariama cristata. The sequence goes on from NW_009630425.1 coordinate 9,668, forward strand.
AAAAAAAATATAAAACTTCTAAATAATTTTTTAAAAGTGTTTTAAATTATTTTCTTGCTTAAGTATTTCTCTGAGAGTGCAGGGATTCTGAAAATGTATGAAAATCCTATTTCAATTCTAAAGGCTTATGAGGAAAGTTCATCTTTTAAATTTAGCACAATTATATTCTAGAGCATTTCCTGATGAAAATTGAAGTTTTTTGTAGAAACTAGCAGTCTTCTAAGCCCAAATGAAGGTGCTGGAATATACATGTGCTGACCAAATCTTGTGGGATACTAAGAAATACTATAACCCTTTCTGTTCACCACTATGTGAAATTTTTGCTATCTCTTAAGAATTCTTAAGAAAGATAATATTTTTTAATATCAATTTTTCTTTCTATAGTCCTGCCATATAAATACATTGTCTTTGTATTTGCTATGAATTTGTGTCTTTAAGACATGAAATTCCTGGGAAAGCTTTCTTAGGGAAAATAAATTGCAATCTTGCATCATGAATGGTTTTTAAAAAGTAAGCAAACAGGCAGGAGTTCTACTTGGACCTTATACTAAAAATAATAATTTGTTCCAATATGAATCAATTTTGTGCTGAAAAAAAGCAACACATTTTTCTTTAATTATCAGCTCCTCTTTTCACATAAAGTCTGATTTAAAGTTAGAATTGTTTCTTGACAATGAGCTGCGATATTTCTAACCCGTCTCGAAACTGAATGTGAATCACCTAAGCATTGATCTCAATATATTTAGCCTGGCCTTTATTTGGAATAAAAACTCAATATGTTCCACATAAGACAATTATTTAAAATTTGAATTTCTCTTAACTATTTGAGGTTTGAGATTAATTGTTTAATACAATGAAAACTATTATTTTCTTAATTTCACTGAGAAAAGTATAGTTAAACTTTTTTTTCCACTTAGGTTTCCTCTCTAATGTAGATTTTTCAGCCAAATTTGACAATAATAGAAATGTATAAAATAGTTGATAAATTCAATTTAATGAGTTGAAACACTGTGCTATGTTTTATTGATAGATGTCTCTCCTAGAAGACAGGCTGAGAGAGTTGGGGTTGCTCAGCCTGGAGAAGAGAAGGCTCTGGGGAGACCTTACAGCAGCCTTCCAGTACCTACAGGGGTCTACAAGAAAGTTGGGGAGGGACTTTTTACAAGGGCATGGAGTGACAGGACAAGGAGTAACAGCTTTAAACTGGAAGAGGGAAGATTTAGATTAGATCTAAGGAAGAAATTCTTCCTGGTGAGGGTGGTGAGGCAGCGGGACAGGTTGCCCAGAGAAGCTGTGGATGCCTCATCCCTGGAAGTGTTCAAGGCCAGGCTGGATGGGGCTGTGAGCAACCTGGTCTGGTGGGAGGTGTCCCTGCCCATGGCAGGAGGGTTGGAACTGGATGGGCTTTAAGGTTCCTTCCAACCAAACCATTCTGTGATTCTATGATTCTATGTCAGTCTGATAAACTGAGGAATGTCAACACACTTAATCTGCACAATTACTACACTTGTTTTATCCTGTTTAGCATACTGTAAAAACAATGGAAATGGTCAATAAAACCTGAAGCAATTTATTTGACATTATCATAAATGCAATGACATTGTAGTTTAATAGTATGAATTCAAGATGCAATCGGACAATCTTTATGCTACTAGGTATTCAACTTACTCATATACCTAAAGATTTTGAAAAATCTTTTTGATAGCTTTTTGTTTGGTTGGTTGTTTTTTTTTTTTAAATGCCAAAATAGCTTAAGTATCTGATTTGCAGTACTTGTTTGGGCAAAATTCCTAGTATCCGGTATGATGTTATTAATAGACCTATGGCAGAAGCTTTAACTAAATGATTATACTTACAAGCAGTAGAATAGACAGCTGTCAAAAAAATGTCATCTCAAGTGAGAAACCATAAAGAATATTGGACAGATACAGATGAATCTGTAAGTAATTGAATTTAGCAACTATTCTACAATATTTCCATAATTAAATTCCTGCATCTGCCAAGGAAAAGAAATGTGTTTCACCTAATTCAAGTCCTTTTCACAGTGCAAAGCTGGTCACTTCTTGGATGAAATTGAAAGTAAGCAGAAAACCAGAATGCTATTTAAAGATTCAGTGAATAAAAAGAATAACTTAAATGTGGGTGTTGGGGGGGGGGGGTTGTTGTTGTTGAAGAATACAAATATGACCAAGTTTAAATGTCCTGCAGAAATGTGTTAACTAAATTACATCCTTTTAAGTTTTCTGTCACCAGTCCTTGATTTTTGTGCCCATTAACTTGACCACTTTACGCCTGGGAGTAGATAGATCGACCCAGAAACCTCTGCAATTTTTGTCAGTGTTGATAAAATTGTAATTTTAATTTTTTTCTTTTCAAAATAAGATTTCAGAACTTGTACTAGATATAAAATGCAAAGGTTTTGCTCCAAAGCAGAAACATTTGTTTTCCCATTTCAGTATTTTCTGTGGAGTGGATTCTAATTAGCCTGAGTTGCACTCAATCTGTGGCCTCTGTAGTACTCCCAGATGCCCCAGGAGCCTTTCTATAAGTCATACTGAGAATTGCCTGCAAACCTGCTCAGTTCAAGCTCTAACTGATCCTCCCAAGCCTCTTGGAAAGCCACCTTACTATCACTGCATGCAATATTTAACAGTTGCATGGCCCCCAGAGAATTATTCACATTCTACAAGGCATCTTTATAAATACTGTTTAGGAACATATAGAAGATACAGAGGAAAAACAGCAAACTCGCTACAAATACTCCTCGTCAAGTCTGTGCTCACATCCTGCAAGCCTTATGTAGAGGTGATAGACTTTTCTGTCCTCCTACTGTCTATTGTCTGTGTCAAAGTATCTCAAATAATATTCCTGTTCCGTCCTTCAGCTGGCTTACTTAAGAATAATATTTTTGTTCCTGTTGCCAACCATCAGATGACTCATTTATTAACTCTAGCTCTGTTGAAATGGCAAGAGTCAGATGCTCAAGTCTCAAGTAGGAAGATCTCGAACTTGATGACTTTTTGACTTCTGTCTTACAAGATCATATGTGCAAGTGTGAAACATCTCTCTTGTTTGCAGAGGCTTTGAATTAGCATGATAGTTATGGATATCAAAATGCAGGCTACTGAAATAAGAGGCTGAAACACAAGTTTTTTGTTTTTAATCAGATGAGTGAAGGAGACAGCATTGCAAAAATATAATTTATTAAAATGTTATTTTTAAACAGAAGCAGATAATTCTGAAAAGAATCCAGTTTTTTCTCTTCACAGAAAATTCATTTGACACCATTGCTAGTATTAAAAATGTCCCAAACTAATGTTAAATTGTTTAATGACATACAAGCTGCTAATGCTGGGTTTTTTCTATCAAATTACTTTGCTCTCTTTCTGTTTTTCAAATTGCAGAACAAAAAATCTGGAATGCTCTATTTACTTTTCAAATGAACTGCTTGACTTGACCTGCAGTATATACCTTTCATTATTCATTAAAATCTCACAGTATTAGATCTCAAGTATCTTAATTGTTTCTTCTCAACACAGCAAAATAACAAGAATACATACATTTATCATGATGTTTCAACACATTTTTTTAAAAGAGCAAAAGAAACATTTCCATTCCTTAGGAAACAATTTTATTTTTAACATAAGAGGAAGTAAAACTTTTATGATACATAAACTGGGGAAAAAAAAAAAAAACATATTACAAATGAAACTGCACCTACTTTCCAACTGAGTAATCAGAAAATCCATAAAATAGATGCATTTCTCCAACTGAAACAAAAATATGATCTAATTGCATATGTACACTATAATAATATAACACTGTAATGACTATTGACATGTCTGTCTTCGACTGACACATTCTAACTAAAAGCTGGCAAAACAGGCAGGATTACTAGACTGGGGGATTCAGATGAGAGAAGGGAGCAACAATCCAACTCAGAGAAAACTTAATTTAGTGATCAGAAAAGAGGTCAATGTTTAACCAAATTACTTATTTTGAAAAAAATTTCTTTTTATGATTCTTAAGCCAGTGTTGAATAGCACTGATTAATGATTTCACAGTGTTTTAGATACTATACGTAAGTCAGTGGGAGTTCCATACTAGCTGTGTGTCACATTGAAGGTAAACTAAATGAAGATAGTTTATCTGTGGCAAGATCGGAATTGTCTGATTTAGTTTTTAAGTCAAAACTAAAGGTAATGCTGCCTTCCAGCCCAGCTCTGGATTCAGAGACTACTGAAAACAGTGCAAGTTTGAGGGCTTTCCAGAGAGGTCCCATCCAGGTACAGTAATAGACGAAGATATGGCAGGGATTGAGCTGTGAGGTAATGAAGAACTGTGTGATGAAAATGTTCATTAGCTGAAATAAGAAAGAAAAAGCAGACAACTTTTGGAGATACTGAAACCAAAAGGGTCTTTGGCTGCACAAAAGTGCAGCAAAATGGCTCATTCTGCAAAGCGTAAGGCTCTTTATAACAAAGTTATACAAGTCCACAACGTTATACAAGTCCACAATGGGGACTTACCTCCTGCATCCACATGCTGAAACCTAACTTCCACTGAAACTGCAGAGAGTAATGGGTTCAATTTTAGGCCAGTAATGAGTTTATTCTTGAGGCCAGAGACTCAAAAATACTTGATTTGCAACTGATTCCAAACAGAGCTTCATGTCTGTGATTTTAGTTAGAATACATAGGGAGCCCCACACAGTTACCCAGTCAAAATGGCTTTTCCACAGTTGGATCAGTTTATGCGGAAAAGGAAGTGACCCCTTTGGAAGGAATCTACATGAGAAGTTAGAGAAAAGTTGTTTCTCACCTCTTCTTCCCATCTGTGGACAATGTGACTTCATACAAATAAAGATCAAAACGACTCATAAACTTTTCCTCTCTTGCTCCTCCCTCCAGTAGAAAGTGTTATTGGTTTGTTCATAGGGATTCACTGATTTAATGGCACACAAGCAATTTTCACAGAAAGTGTGAGAATGCCAAATATTTCTCTGACCTGGACAGTATTATGTAATTAAAGTTTTTACTGTGTGTTGCTTCTGAAGGTCAGTGGTTCCTTTGTATTGCAAAGTAGCTGCAGAAAGGAAGACATGAGCAACAGGAACAGCATACATACATGGTGCTTGAAAATGTACAAGAAGGAAAATCCAAAGGAGCTGTTGAGAATTTGCTAGTATGTTCTTTTTGAAGCATTACATTTTTGTGGTCTTGATTATTGAATTTAGCATCCCGTCTCATCAGGCAGTGAATTTCTTAGCATATATTCTCAAATCAAAGGCATTGGCTCCCACCTACTAAAACAGTATATCATCAGGACTCAGAAAAAGCACATAAATCCCTAGAATGCCCTTAAGCAACACTGTATTTCTGCATTCTGAAAGCTTTCCGTATGTCATGCAATGCTTTCCAAATCATCCAATCATTCCATGACTGGATTAATAAAGGATTCATGCATATGAAAATAGACAAATATGTAAGTAAGCTTCCACATTATCCTAACAGAGACAAAGAAGGAACTGCAGGATTTGTAATTGAGAGTTTGTACACTTCTCAGGTTTACCAAGTAAGATCACAGAAACATCTGGAAGATGTTATGCTTATTATCACATCCATCTCTATAAAACAAGGTATTTGCTTTTGTTTATTGCCAAAAACATAGGAGTAGTGGCATCTGAGTTGCCCTTGACAGTGTCCTTTGAATGTCTTTATAAACTGCCCAGAAACTCTGCCAAACTCTAGTGGGGTTTCCATGTGTATGGTGAAGAGAGAGAGCCTCTGGACATCTATAGGAAGTGTAACAGCTGGACCTGACCATTCAGCATGATGTATATTGTGGTAACACAAACAATCCAAGTATGTCTTCATATCCACAGAACTTCCTCTTGGTTTGAGTTAGGTGTATGACATGAAAGCTATCTTTCTGGCATCTTAGGATAGTATTTTTTTCATTGCACATTAAGCAATGTATATTGACTTCAGTGAGGCATCTTGTGGAACTAGGTACTCCACAAAGAATGTAATGGTTTCAGTCGCATTGGTTCATTTTATTTGTGTCTTGGAATATGAAAAACTGTATTCTAGTTACCAGAACTATCCTGCATAATGTATTAAGTAGGCTACTCAAAGGCACTGGCAAGTTTTCCTGCCCAATGAGTTTCCAAACTCCAACTCTCCACTTGTTCTAGATACACCCATTCATATTTAAATTTCAATCAGTGACTGTAGAATCTTTTTTATTTCATAGAATCAGAGAATCATTTATGTTGGAAAAGACCCTTAAGATCATCAAGTCCAACCATCCAATTTGTTTATCATGTGGTAGTATCTAGGGCAAGATATCTTATTCTTGTGTTATCCTAGGTCTCTTGACAAATGTTGCTAGACTGTAGGGTTAAGTTTACTTTTATCTACTTTTCAAAATTTTATTTCCTAAATTCACCTTGTCTATATTGCACAATAGTTTTCCAAATGCCTTTGTCATATAACTATATAGATTCTTAAAGTGGGATTTGCTCCTGAATTTGGCTATCAGCAATATAGCTATTTACATCTGGACAGGTCAAACCACGTACTCATTAGTCAATGGACAGACATTCCTAGGGCAGAATTCTGAAGTCCTATTTTAGAATTGTAAATGCGATGAGATGGCTTGCAATTTCAAACAATTTTCTTCCTAGAGGGCACAAAGATGGTAAGTTCAGGTATATACATTTCATCAAAGGAATCTTAGGATAAAATTTTGATTATTTATGGTACTCAAGATTGTTAACTGGAATTTATAATGCCAAGTCCTCTGGAAATCTTTGAAATTTTCATCTGCAGACACTGAAGCTGCACTGACTTCTGAGTGTTCCACATGCCAAAGTCCATACAAAACTCAGCGATATGTTTAAAGACTAAGTATTTTATTTAAGACACATGAGGATGTTTGAGTGAATTTATCAGGTAATTTGGAACCTAGTTGTTGTGAAAATTACGGATATTGTGTATTCTTTGCCAATTCTAAGTCATGGTATCATGCAGCTTCCTGACTCTCTCTTGAATGTTGGAAATCCTCATCAGCTCCAGTGCAAGTTACTGAGTAAAGGAACATTGAAAGCAGGTGCAAAGAGCAGCTATAGCCTCTATTACTCTTAAACAATGACATTCACAAAATATTCCTTTCAACACGTTTGCAGAGTTTATTTCAAAAGAAATTATCATTTTCTGCTTGCGTTACATCATATTGGAGAATAAAGTTAGCAAGGGCAAATTTTATCATGTAGTTTATTAGATGCAATCAAGTGTACAAGCGGAAGGGACATCCTGATGAGAAGTCAGAAGTCTTGAGAAATTACTGTCATTGTGCATGAAACTGAGGTCATGCCTAGAGAGAGGCTTGGATTAATGATCTGTCACTTCCTGTAAACACACTTTTCAAATACCATGAACCATCTACAACTGCATGACAATTACTTTAAATGTTTGTTGGTATTATAGCTATAAATATCAATGAGTTGGTTATAAAATTCTGCTTGTGAAATATGGGCCTTTTTACTTAAATTATATTAAACTGCTAAATCATTAACTATTACTTATCCTCAGAAAATACCAGTAGCTACTAGGAACAGAATCACAGGAGCTATTACAAGCATATTTCTTGATGATTGATTTGTTCATTGAGTCACCAAAACCCAAAACTGTGGTGCTCATCCTCCAGCTCACTGCAACAGCCAGTGAAGTCAAAGCGAAACTGTGCACTGTCTTCAGGAGGTAGCCAGCTGAACTCCCTGCCCTTCTTGAGATGTGCAGGATCTTCTGGGTAAAAACACCCTGAATTGCTCCCCGATTACATTGAGTTCTCTACTCTGTTTAAATATTCTCTAGTTGTAGTGATTTAGCAGAGTTTCTAAACAAGATTTAGCTTATATGTGAATGCTGGATGACAAAACTGCCTCCAAAGTTTTAATCAGCCAGTGTAATCTGTTTTGGCATCTCTGTGAAAATTGATTCAATCTCCAAGAGACTGTTTTCTTTTCTGTAAATGCAGGACAATAAAAACTTACTTTCTGCCATGGGTTGTTGATAGCATAAGGGGCTGTTTTTGATTACAGAAGGGATTTTCTGAAATCATAAACAACACAGAAGCCTACTCATTAACATGGAAAAGCAAGTGACTTCATCTGAGTTCCCCTAAGAATCATATCTTTTACAAGGTTATTGTTCCAGGCTTGGAAATAAAGAGAATTTACTATTTCGGAAGAGTTAGGAAGAAATTCATAGTAAATTCCAAGAAGAAAACAATTAATAATTCAACACTATTTCAGCTTACAAGCCCCAGTGCCTTGGACGCTTATAGTCATGACATTAGTCTTCTCGAAGGGGTAAGTAAATAATCCAGTCTAGCATTTAGCTAGTTCTTTCCATTCTACTCTTCATTGCTTATTTACTCACACATTCTTGTTTAACAGGCCTACTCCCTATGTCAGATCATGTTGCAGCTGGTTAAGGCGAATATGACAAGGTTCCTTTAGATCAAAGACAGATGTCTTTGGCAGATGTTTTAAACTCTCTCCATTCTAGCAGCTGTAACATTGCTGTTCCCACAGTGCATAGGACAGAATAGATCACTTGTAACAAGGAAGGCCTATTTAGTTAAAGTTGGGATGGGTGGCTGCAAAAAGCTCTCCTGTTATAATTCCTCACCCAAGACATATTAAGGTCATTTTTCTTGTCATTACGCAAGAAAGACAATAACGTTTTAATCTTCTTACCCAAATACCCAATTACCCAAATACCCCAAATAATTTGACCAAGAGTCAGAATCCCATCTGTGCTGACTTTCATGGTATCTTGTGTGATGCAGTGCTGTGTCACTTTCTGATAAGAACTACTTCTGTCACATCTGTTTAGTCAGTAACATTTAGCATCCTGTGAGATGCAATCCAGCTTGGAAGGCCAGTTCAGAAACCCAGACCATAAGGAAACATAGAAAACAAAGTCGAACTCCTAAACGGTACTAGAAAAGAAATGCCAAAGTGCAAATATTTCTCCTTTTTAAACTTTCAGAGAAGAAAGAACAATTAGATAAAGTTATAACACAACATGGAGAGGAGAATAATAATGAGAGTGAATCTTGTAGAAATTTTGCCTTTTCTCCTTCTTGCTATGTGGCAGACAGTTAATTTTTTCATGGTCCTCCACCTCATATGTAGCAATTGTTATTGCATACATTTTTAATGGTAGCAAACAAAAGAATCTATATTCTCCACCAGAAATACTATTAAGTTGTTATGGATAATAAAAGGAATATCTTGACTTACTGTAACAGGTGAATAGTCTGCATATACAGCTTTCAGAAAGCCAGTCACTCTACATTTAGAACACTCAGACTTGCTTGTTGGTTTGCAGCAATGTTCCCCGCTGCACTGAAATGTGCTCAGAATAAACTGTAGTGGAAAAAAATATCAAATTTCTGTTTTTCCTCTCTCAGAAACATTATTAAAGTGGAGTTATTTGGAATTTTGCTGATTAATGCGCTCATTCCTTATTATTCCTTCTTTGAGACTCATGTGATATTCAACCCACCTCTGAAATCTCCTTTTCTGAATAAAGGACAATATAATTCCAGGGTCTTGGTCTGTCAGTAGGATTTTCGGGTGCTCAAGTCTACACCAGGAAAGGCATAAAGTAGCTGCTTCTGTGGATATTAAAAGACACTTTTCACAAATAGACGAGTAAGGAGAGAACTCATTCTAAACCCCAGATATAATTAATTGATTTGTTGGACGTGAATTATTTATGTTCCTCAGACAAGCTAGAAGTAGTATTGGCACAAAGCAGTTTATAGATATTCTACACCTTAATTCCAACACGCCACCCTCAGACTAAGAACTAGAGACACAGAAAAAGAAAAAGCAGTCCTCCCAGTCACCCAGACCATAGAAGGAGTAATGTATGTTCTGATGAGTTTAAAAAACCTTTTATGTTTTATATAAACAGATAAATGGAACATTTTACTTCAATTTTTCAAACTGTGAATATTTTTGCATCAACTCATAGACATATTGGAATAAAAAAGACTGTGTCTTAAAAGAATAGTACTTTTAAATGATGTCTCAGTTGTTCTGAAATTCTCCGCAAAGAGTGAGATGATTCTTTGCCAAAGATCTGACCCATGTTCAAAGCAACAGAGCTCTCAGTGAAGAGCTCTTTCAGCAGCCTAAGCCTTCCTTTGATGGACCTTCTGCAGCCAAATGGAGGTCTAGGCTTTTTCTCTCCCCAGACACTAAACATAAACACTCCAGGTATGGTCCTAGCCATTGCCAAGGACCCTTATGTATATTGCAGGTATTAAACCTTAAACCTGGGCTGAGCCTTTGCCAAAGATCCAATTGAAAATAGTCTCAAGAAAAATTATTTTTGCAAGCTAAGCCTTCCTTCAGCAGATCCTCTATAGCCTCGCTCCAGATGCACCTCAGGTATTTGTGTCTTTTCTATCCTCATCCTAACTCTAACCCTAAATATATTCTGAGCCTCCACCAAGGACGTCCAGCTCCATCCCAGATTAAACAGTTATCAGGGAAAGTGCTTTGTGCAACCTACCCTCCTTTGGCACATGTTTTGCAGCTCCACTCCAAATGGTATACTAGGTTTTGACTTTCTCCTATTTCGAATTCCTACTGTAACCTTAATCCTAAACTTAAATCTTTGTATGTGCTGAAAACAAAAAATACGGTACCAGGCAGGCCTAGCCCAGATAAAAAATTCATCAAGCAATAATTTTTGCTGTAGCCTATCCCTTCCTCTGGCAGTCACTTTGCAGCCCCCAACTCTAACCCTGAGGCTATGGGTAATTTTCTTGGACTAAATCTCAGCAATATGCAAGGACGAGTTTTAAGGTCAAAGAGCAATCCTTGAGTTTCTGTCATGTATGTACATATATTTAAACGTATGTGCATATACGGGGATGGGGGGGTTGGAACTAGATGATTTCTAAGGTCCCTTCCAACCCAAACCATTCTATGGTTCTATGATTCTATGATTCTATGAGACTGAGTTCCACAAATGTATAACACTGCGTGAAGTGTTTTTCCCCATTATAACAATTTATGTTCTATCTTTAACACCCGTGATGGTCCTAGGGACCACCGGAACCCTGTGTTGGAAGACCGTGACTGGGAGAATGATAAACTCTCACCCGACTCTGAACTGGTTCGAGACTTGCTGCTCCATCTGGAGGTACATAAGTCTATGAGGCCCAATAGAATTCATCCCAGGGTACTGAAAAAGCTGGCTGACGTTATTGCGGGCCCTCTCTCCATTATTTTTCAATGGTCTTGAAAGTCTGAAGAGGTCGCAGTTGACTGGAAGCCAGAAAATGTTCTAATTTTCAAGAAGCTTAAGAAGGAAGACTGGTAATTACAGGCCTGTCAGTCTCATTTTAGTGCCTGGTAAAATTATGGAGAATGTTATTCTGGAAGTTACTGAAAAACACTTGAGAGACAACGCAGACATTGGTCATAGCCAGCATGGGTTCATGAGGGGAAAGTCCTGCTTGACCAACTTAATTTCCCTTTGTGACAAGGTCATCAATCTAGTTGACCAAAGGAAGGCAGTAGGTGTGGGGTTTTTTTATTTTAGCAAAGCTTTTGATACTGTCTCTCACAACATCCTTCTGGACACAATGTCCAGTGTACAGCTAGACGAGTCCATAATACGTCAGGTGAGCAATTGACTGACAGGTTGGACTCAAGGAGTTACAGTGAACGGGGCTGGCAGCCAGTTACCAGTGGGATTCCCAAGGGCTCAATTTTAGGTCCAGTGCTCTTTAATGTTTTTAGAAATGATCTGGATGCAGAAGTCAAACGTACATTAAGTAAGTTTGTTGATGATACTAATTAGGAGGAGCTGTGAACTCCCTCGAGGGTAGAGAGGCCTTACAGAGAGATCTGGATAGACTAGAGAGCTGGGCAATCGCCAACCATATGAAATTTAACAAGATTAAGTGCCAGATTCTCCACCTGGGATGGGGTGATTGTGGTTATATGTACAGACTTAGGGACAAGAAGATGGAGAGCAGCCCTGCAGAAAGAGATCTGGGGGTTTGGGTGGATGGTAAGTTGAATACAAGTCAACAGTGTGCCCTGGCAGCCAAAAAGGCCAACCGTGTCCTGGGATCACTAGCAGGTCAAGGGAGGTGATTGTCCCACTCTACACTGCACTGGTGAGGCCCCACCTCGAGTCCTGTGTGCAGTTTTGGGCACCTCAATACAAGGTCATCAAACCATTAGAGCGTGTGCAGAGGAGGGCAACCAAGACAGTGAAAGATCTCAAGGGCAAGACTTACAAGGACCGTCTGAGGTCACTTGGTTTGTTCAGCTTGGAGAAGAGAAGGGTGAGGGGTGACCTCATCGCATCCTGCAACTTCCTCGAGAGGGGCAGTGGAGGGGGAGGTGTTGATCTCCTCTCTCTGGTGACCAGTGATAGGACATGAGGAAATGGGATGAAGCTGCATCAGAGGAAGTTCACATTGGAAATTAGGAAAAGGTTCCACACTGAGAGGGTGGTTGGTCACTGGAACAGGCTCCCCAGGGAAGTAGTCATGGCACCAACCCTGTCAGAGTTCAAGGAGTGTCTGGATGACGGTCTTAGTTTAGTTTTAGGTAGTCCTGTGAGGAGCAGGGAGTTGGACTAGATGATTCTTATGGGTTCTTTCCAAGCAAGATATTCTATGATTCTATGATTCCATGATTCTATGTATTTTGTCATTAATTCCATATATTCTGGATTATTGCTGAGTGGGAGAGGCTAAGGAGAAGAGGACGTATATTTGACTGTGGGGACTCTTTTCATGATGAGCTAAAGGAGTATGTATACTTTGAAAAGCATTTAGTTTTAAACTGTCTTTTTCAGACACTAATGTCAGTTAGGCTATTTTTCATTTTTTTTTCCACTAAAAGAACTGAAATAGTAGGAACTGAAAATTTTTAGACCAACTGAGAGTGACATTTATGTAAATTGATACCATAGCATTAGGTAACAGCTTTGAAAAATTCACTGATGCATGTGGGAGGAACACATTCTAGAAGTGCTAATAAAGACTCTTCCTCTGAATCTGTGTTGGAGAGTGTGATAATTCTGTCCCAGGCAGTCCCAGGAGAATCCAGCAGGATGCTTCTAACAGATGAGGTTCCTCATGTGAATGGCAGAAAACTCATGAGTTTTGATTGTGTTATTTGCCTTGGTTTGTTAGATGGGTGTGAATAAATTGGTACAGATCCAGGTACTAACTGGCACGGCTGGGACTCACACAAAGAAACAAATCAAAAAATACTGTTCCCTTTGCAAAGAACTACTTAGCTCATAGAATGAACAGAACTTGTTTCAGCAAAAAAGGTACAGGAGATACTAAACAAGCTACACTGCTTTACTTAGAGAATGACACTTTCAAAATGTGAAGATTACTGGGAAAAACAGAAACATGCAAAAATATTGAAATTGGTTTACAAAAACGTTCTGTAAAGTCTATAGTGCAATTGCACACAGAAGCCCATAAAAAAAGTATAAAACCAAACTGTAAATAAAACAGAACCCAAAAAGAAGATGGAGGAAATGCAGACAGGTTTAAGATGCTATCACCATAACTGATGTTGAGTTTGTTAGCATTTTCAGGATCTGCTGCTTCAAATAGCCCAAACTACATCTTATATAAACAGGTGTTATCCACAGCCCACAAATTCTGCCACCTCATACTAACTTTTCAGTCAGCTGAGTCTTTGTATCATTGATGCTGGGAAGCAATTCAGGTCACTTAGCTGAGATTATAGTTGTTTCAAGAATACATAGATTACCCATACATAGCTGTTCAACTTCAAATGGACAGTAAAATCTTGAAACTTTCTTAATTGCTTTCTGTAAGCCTTCTATTTTCATGTGCAAAAGTATTCAAAAGGAACACTTTTAAGGTCAAACATTTGAATTTTCCAAATTTAAATTTCAAATTGCATTTTCAGTGGCTGTATTCATAGGTTATACTTGGTGCTTATCCCTGGCTAGTTGACGGCAAAACACTGATCTTAGTATGTAAACGTAGCATGTGGACTGGCCCATTAAATATCTCCTAAGTTTCTTTGAAAACATCTGTGAGAAATTGTGCTGAATGTAACGGTGATCAAGCTTGGGTGGGAAGAGAAGGGCTCCTGTGAGTAGTAAGGAGGTGTAAGAACAGTAAGAATCTGGGGAGACTTCAGTAAGAGAAACTTTCAAAAGTTTATAAATGCTTTTATGGGGGAAATGATACAGTTCTTTTGAGTCTAGTCTTTCTCTGAATTGTACAGCTCTACAATGACTTGAAAATAAAATTCAGTTCTTCATTCCTGGCATTTACAATTGTTCCCATTTCAGCTTCTTTGCTTGTTGTTTGTTCACTTTGAATCCTAAAGTAACTATTGGATAATTCTAAATTTTTCATGACAAATACAGCATTAGATTATGATGAAACTTGACAAAATAGAGGAAAAAAAAATGAATCCTTTCTTCTTGGCATATCTTGGAAAACTCACAATGAAAAAAGAAAATTGGGGTATATTATAAGTCACATACATATACTGCAATAAAACACGTGATTTCAGCAGAGAGTACATGAGTACCACCTGATATTAGTGCTAGTAGCGTGGCAATAGTTGAAGACAGCATACAGCCATAACCTCGGTGCAGTAGAGAGTGGCTTACCAGCTCTGTGACCGGCATCAGACAAAACTCTGCCGTACTTAGGATGGGAATCAGAAGGCCTTTGCCCAGCAAAACTCTGAGATTCTGAGCATTAATAAAACCTCCTAGTTGTTAAGAGACGCTCAGTTAGTTTATGGAACTCACCAATATGTTGTCCTTTGAACAGAGAGAACAGGACTGTCTGCAACAGTGACTTCTGCTCTTATGCTGCTGTATTTCACAGACCAAATATTTCATAGAAAAATTCTCAAACAATTTTTAAGGTAAAAGAGACATATTTTAGTCTAGATGGAGTAGGTTATATTAGTAGATTTTTATAAATAAGGCATTGAGGGAGTGAATATGCCTACCAGGAGTGATAGTGTGTGGCATTATCTTTGTTCAGTAATCAATAGCTGCCTTCTTCACAGGTGGGCATGTCCTGTGAGGAGCGGCTGAGGACTTTGGGTTTGTCCCGTTTGGAGAGAAGGAGGCTGAGGGACGATCTCATTGCTCCCTGCAGCTTCCTGAGAAAGTGACGTGGAGGGGGAGGTGCTGAGCTCTTCTCCTGGGATCCAGTGACAGGACACATGGGAATGGTCCAAAGCTGTGCCAGGGGAGGTTTAGACTGGACATTAGGAAGCATTTCTGTACCAAGAAGGTGCTCAAACCCTGGAACAGGCTTCCTAGGGAGGTGGTTGATGCCCCAAACCTGTCATTGTTCAAGAGGCATTTGAACAACGCCCTTAATAACGTACTTTAACTTTTGGTCAGCCCTGATAGTGGTCAGGCAGTTGGACTGGATGATCGTTGTAGATCGCTTCCAACTGGAATTATTCTGTTCTATTCCTGGGCTATGTTTTGAACATCTGCAAAACAGGGATAATGCTATTGAATGCCTTTACAAATTTTTTCAGGTTTAACACTAAAAATCATTAAAGAAGAGCCTTTGAAAGCTGTTATCACTCCACCAAGCAACATCCTATGAGAAGTGACGGAGCAAATCAGGGACTGAAGGTTTTCCTTGACAGTTAGGACCTGAGCACAGTTTCTCTGTTTTCATTCAATTTCACTTCCTGTCAGATGCAAGAAGGATGCCTTAGAAGGAACGAAAGATTAGTAAATTAAAGATTAATATTTTAGGAAAACCTGCTGTATTATTTTCAGACATTGATGGATGTTCTGTGTGAAGGTTTAGTTCAATACACTAGAGGAACTTGAACCTACAAGTCTGAATTCAGTAACACAACGTAAGAATTCTTAGAAAGTTGTCTCCTCTGTGAGTCTGTCTTGATGGCCCTGAGGTACCTGGTAAATTCCTCCTGACATCAACAATGTTATTTAGAAAAGGGGGGAAGACAAAGAACTGATGCTCTGTGTCATGCTACATGTTTACATAAAGTAACCCAGTATTGAGAGGTTTCTGCTTCCAAATCATCAGTGGAACCTACATAGAAGTATATAGTGGCTGGTGCAGATAAAAAAGAAGGTTAGAATACTTTTCCAAACAGTAATATTACTTTGGATAACTTCATTTTAATCATTTGATATTGCGATTCAATAATTCTTGGTCCAGCCTCCTAAATCTTTAAGTTACAGTAATATTAATCTGCAATTAATACTTTTACAAGAAACTAAACCCAGATGCTTAGAGACAGTAGGCAAATTCTAGAGATGCCAGAACAGCCTCACAAAGTTCCTCATAGACTAGCATGTGCTGGGATCTATTCCAGAAATGGTCTTGTTTTGAAAAATACCATAACCTGGGGGGGGTTCACAGTTCGAGTGCTGAGAATGAGGTAAAATACACACAAAGAGAAAGGAATGCCATCATTCTAACATATCTTTTTAAAGGAGGCCATCTGATCAGTGCTTTTTTCCAATGGTGGAGAAATGGAGAAAGAGAAACCCACAGTAAGGCATGCCAGAATTCGATGCTGATGATTCTTTGACTTTTATTCTGTATGCTTCACAATCACATTCTGCAATTCCAAAATAAAACCCAGAAATAAGACACATCTAATCCAGCAGCACCACCTGCTGCAGCATACACCTAAGGTCCCTGATCCCTGTTGCCTCTCGTTCAGTTACCACCAAACAGAGAGCCAAGGTAACAGCATGAGTGTCAGGACAGCCTGCTGTCACTGGTTGTCAATTCCTGATGATGCTTTTCTTGTGCTTTAATAAAAAGGCACATATACCATCACCAGAATTTACACTAGCAAGACAGGAGCAGAGAGACCCTTGTGAGTAACGGCCAGCAGTGGGATCTGAATTCCCAGTGGGAAGGAGACACAAGCCAGGGACACCAGTGGCTGCCCCAGAAAACATCCAGCCTTGCAATGGACTGCAAGGCCTTTTCGGGAATGGTTGTCACAAAACCCTCAGAAACCAGCTCACCTGCTGTCCCTCAGTCTGAACTAGTTTGTATATGCCTTGTTGCTCTTAACAAGGCAGATTTGTGATTTTGAGGTTCAGAAAGTTTGTCCATGTCTGTAATAACTACAGTGCCCTAAGTGGCAGAACTACACACAGAAAACTGTAGAAACCAGCACCCTTAAAGTATCTGACACGACTCTGCTCACACTCATTGGCACCTTCTCATACCTATGGTCGTTACTCATTAAACACCCTTTGTCTTAATTATACTCAATAATTTGAGTAATGACTATGCTATAATCTGATGGAAATAAAATACTATTTTCTCTCCCTGTACGTTCCTAACAGGAGAACACCCAGAAATACTATACCTATTTTGAACATTCCACAGACGACCCTATCATTAAGTGTTGGTTAAAATAAGGTTAAGTTTTTTACTGTACAGAGAAATGCTTTAAGTCATGAACAACAGATTACTTAGGAACTTAATTATTTTTATACATATAATTTGTCACAGATTATAAATGCCTTTAAAGAATTTGAAGCCTGAAGTACCTCTCTTCCAAAATGTTTTCCTAAATTGTGGTCTTTGTTATTTACACAGAATTACTTTGAGTTTTTACTAAGTGTTTTTGGAATGAAACAACATTTGCAAACTGTTTTTAATGCACTAGTAAAAATTAATTTTAATTTTATATTTACATTATTTGCTCTATGGTGGGAAATAAATGTTGTGTGTTACTGACTTGCAAAAAAAACCCGATCAAACAAACTTCTTTCTTACGATCTGAGTGTTCTCAGTGTTCCTGAGAAATACATTCCATTTACATGCAGGATCTAAGTGGGCTGAGTTACAGAGCAAGGATAGGAGAGATAAGGGGAAATAGTCATAAATGTGGAAAGTTCGCATAGGAGGGTCCTTTTTAATTTGACAGAAATATTCTTTAGGCCTATATAACATGCTTTAATGTTGTCATAATTATAGGTAAATCTGCCATCAGATATTCAGCCTACGCCTCGACTCTAGCAAACATCCTTTATGCAGTTTTGCTGACAGAAACAATCCTTAAATCAGCTGCCTTATGTGTCATGTTCAGTCCACCGAAGTACCGAGTCATGTTTTAGGCTCTTTCTACATTAATGGAGCCAGCAGAGAAAGATATGCACATCCATCACAATTACCCCCTGGAGCAATTAATTTCACCTGTCTGTTTTAGGAAGGGATAAAACCACTTCTGGGAATCCAGCTTCCCTCAATAGATTATAGAGAAAATAAAATACATTTCTTTAGAACTAAGATTTAATTGTTAGATAGTTAAGTGAGAGTGATCCTCTAAGTACATTCAGATTATGGCATTACGAAAGAGATTTATTGAGAATCTAGAATGCAAGCACTGTACTCCCAGTAACATCTCTTTACCACCTGTCATTTACAGCTCTTAATCAGCAGTTAATAAGCCATGGGCCTCGGGTAAGGTTATTAAGACTGAAGAAGGGTTGAAAATAAATAAACGAAAATTGCCAGTGGGCTTAGTAGGCAAAGAATCATTCAGCCTGTGAGCGCTGGACTGCATGTTCTTTGTAAAGCATCTGGAAATACTCTATAAAATTATTCCAAAAACCAACGTGCCTGCAGACATCATCAGGAGACCGTCCTCGATGGCAGATGTCATTCATTCTGTTACTGCACATTAGCAGAGCAATTGCAAACCATTAAACAGTGGCAATAAGGTGGTCCATGCCTGGAGGTTTGGTGTTTCTTCAGATTAAAAAAAAAAAGTAAAATTTAAAACCCCTGTTCAAAACAGCAGCTGTCTGAGTAACAAGAGCTGTATTTAAAGGAGTGACTGTATTGGGAGACCTCAGAGTTAGGAGCTCCATGAAAAATGAACCATCTCGGTTTTAACAATAGTTTCTAAGCTAATGTCGAGGAGCGATTTGTGGCAGTGGACACATTACCTCTACAGCTATTGTGCTTGTGCTATTATGGGTTGTATTTTTGATTCCAAGGTTTTCATTCTGGATGGTTCTTTGAACAACATGCTTATTTTTAAAAATGGTCTAATCAATCCTACATTGTTATCTTTTTCTTAAAGTGATTGTTGTAATCATATTACCATTTAATCGCATTAGCATTTAAAAGCGCCCAAACTAGATTCTTGAATTAACATCTTCTTGGGTTTTATTCAAATTTTAGCAGGTATCACAAAAATAGATAAGTAAATGGTAATATTATTGTGAAAATGTAAAACTGAGTGCAAGAAAGGACTACAAACTGCCAGAAGAAGGGCTTAAGAGGCCTTCGATTCAATAAGGTATACCCGCTTTCCTGCATAAGAAAGCTGAAATAGGAATAGAGATCAGAAAATTTAAAATCATTGCACATTGATTTATTCGTTATTCACAGTAGTGTGTATTTTCCTTTGAAGGAGAAACACGCATGGAAACATAGAAACATGCACGGTTTATTCATTAGCTCCTCAAATAACTACCCACGTTTGCAAAACCTGACTGATTGATGCCGTGTCTTTCTTTCACAAAGTGCAACAATTCTTTCAATGTACTATAAATTTGTGTGTTTTGAAAGCCTTTTTTTAGGACAGATGATAAAACAATTAAATCTGATATTTTTTTCAAATTTGAAGTAAATTGCAAAAAAAAAGTACCAGCTAGCTGGGCTGATCCTCTATGTGTGAATTCTACCCTTATTGATGGAGATTTAAAAAAAGTATCCTGGAAGTTTAGGCTTTCTTCAAAGAGGATGGATATATTTTCATTTACATATTTGAGATTGCTTTACAGTGGACAGTGACAATCTTATGGGTTTTTTCTTCCTCAACAGGAAAATGTTAGATTTATTTTCAAAAATTGCAGAAAATAGATCAAATTAGAGAATCTAAGATGTTGGGTGTTCTACATCACAAGACAAAATTGAAATTATGTTCCCTTAATATTTTATAAATCATCAGTTGTAAAGTTATCACTCTTCTCTTTCTGATACACGATGACATTGTACGGTAAGGTGTGCCTGATTAAGCCTGATGTTGAAGTTAAGAAAGATGTCTGAGGCAATTTAGCAATTAATCACTGCAAAGAAAAAGAGGCCTCACATCCCTCATTCCTTACTGTGCTCTTGTCTTGCGTAGCCACATCTGTGTGGTTTTACTTTTCTTGAAGTGGTATATCCAGTACTCTCTAGGTATCTTTCTGTGTCAGTCCAACTCACTGATTCTGCAACAAGTAATCCAGTAAAAATATTAAGACATTTCTGCCAATGACTTGAATTGTTTCACAGAAGGTTACAGCTGGCACCAGAATGGCACAGGGTACAAAACAGGTGTTTGCAGTTTGTTCTGTTTTAAAAAAGTTTCATGCGAATGTGCTTCCCTTCTACTTGGAGTATTTGGAGTATACTATGAACATATATGTGATCTCATACAGCAGTCTAGCTAGCAGGTGTTTTATTGTATTGAAATAAGAAACCTCCAAAGATTCAACTACTAAATTTGTAAACTATTTTCCTAAAAACCTAAATTATATTTTCAAAATTTGGACTCTTTTTTACAGTTAGCATTTATTTCACCTTAGCATTTGTTTATTAGCTATTTATACACTTGTTTATAATGTATAAATTCAAATTTATTTTACCTAAAGAAAGGAAACTGTTCCTGTGACATGGTTGCTACTACAAACAGTATCTAGTAAGAGTTAATCTAAGTAACTTGTTGATCATGGGTCTTATCACTTTCAGCAGCATCACTATAGAAAGACATTTGCATGGTTTATTGATGGGTGAATATTTGTGGTCCTTAGTTACTTGATGGCTCTCCTGCAGATAGCTGTCTTGCTTTCCATGGAACTGGCTGAGCAAATGCTCTCAAGTGACATTACAGTTTGCATATTTAGGCAGAATATCTGAGAAAATGTACTTTCTACAAGTTTCAAAGTTCCCTTTCGCTTGTTGCTGAAACAGCATTTATGAGCAAAGTGTACTCATTTGTGCATGATTTGACTAGTTGTGGTGCACATAAAAATGGACAGAATTCAACCTAATGGCACAGGAAATAACAGTTTAGCAAGTGACAAAACTGTCCTGAGATTTGTTGAGATTTTGTATTTATGATGATATGCTGAAGCTGGAGGTTAGCTGCAAACCGTATAATGACCAGTTACAAGCATCATGTTGTGTTGTTATTGCTGAGCTTTCTTGCTATGAGTCACTGTGAGGCAACACAATTAAAAAAAAGGAGAGGAGGAGGCAGGGAGGGGTGAGAAAAGGGAGGGAGGAAGAGAGGAAGAAAGGAAGGAAGGATGGCAGAAAGGACACCAGGGGAAAAAAGGACAGAAAGGAAGAATGGAAGGAGAAAGAAGAAGGAAGGAAGGAAGGAAGGAAGGGAGGAAGGGAGGAAGGAAGGAAGGAAGGAAGGAAAAGAGCAAGTGGAGAAATGAATGGAAAGACTGGGGCAAAATATGTAGCAATACTAAAAAGAAATGGCAGACTATCAAGGAATTATTCACAAGAAACCCAGCAACACATCAGCTAGAAAGAAAGTGTTTGCCAGAGCCCTAAGCTGAAGTATTATCAAGGTAATGGCATAAGCAAGAAGTTTCTTTGCAAAGGATAAGAAAAAGTGTTTGTGGGAAACAGAGTCCTCTTTCTTTCCACCCCAAAAATCACAAGCAAGCAAGCAAGCAAAAAGCAGTGACTAATAAAATCACAGAATCATAGAATCATTATGGTTGGAAGAGACCTCAAAGATCATCAAGTCCAACCGCATATCCGATGCCATCATGCCTGCTAAACCCACTAAACCATGTCTTGAAGCATCACATCTAAACGTTTTTGGAACACCTCCAGGGAATGGTGCCCCCACCACGCCCCTGGGGAGCCCCTTCCAATGCCTAACAACTCTTACAGTGAAGAAATTCTTCCTAATATCCAACCTGAACCTCCCCTGGCGCAACTTGAGACCTTTACATGAGAATGCTAAAATTCAAAGAGGATGTCAGTACCCACAGACCAACTAAAATGGACAATACTAGGTATCACTGTAGACAGCAAGGCAGAGATTGTGGTTATTTATGCCATGCACATGGAGCACATGAGGTTGTGGTGATAAAAGTACGAGGAGGTAATACTTAAGGAGATGACTGGCTGTGCTCACAACAGCTACGCTTTCTGGTTTTGATCACATTTATTACTCATAGGGAAGCAGTCAGTGTTTGGTGATTAATATTGACTGCTGATAAGGAAGCTACATTATTCTGTGAAAGTAGAGAAGCGTCATTACCAGACCAGCATAGACTAGCGCAGAAAGGACAGAAAGGAATTACTTCTGTTTCACTGCCAGAGAAGGCATATAAGCAGTCACTGTCAGGAGCAAGTAGGAAAGCCCTGGAATTTAAAAACCAGCTAATGCCCATTCCTTGCCAACATGTGACGCAGTTTATTTAGAGTTCTAGAGCTTATTTCTTTAGGGCTATTTATTGTCTTTTGTATAGTGTTTCAGAGCCAGTGTTGGTACGAATGGTTTTGGGCTAACCCTCTTTAGTGGCAAATCTCCTGTCTGTTGGTGAAATGTCCTCTATGTGTTACTTTTCATAGCAATTTCCAGGGCAATAACATCTCAAAAGTCAGGCGAAGAGACAGGAAGGACTAGACTTTCCAAAGTTTCCCCGAAACATCTGTTTTGACAGACTTTGGCAATACAGTAGTATTCATTGAGTAGTCTTCTTCAGAATATTTTGCTTACAAGAACTCTCTACATTTCAAATCCAATCAAAACCACAAATCAGACTCATGTTTGTACCAGGTCTTTAACAAAAGCATTTATGACTTACAGGATTGCTTCAAACTAAACGTTCCTAATATATTATCACAAAGCTTTCCTTTTTAATTTCTAAGAATACTCTCACAAAATCAAGAAATGTTTTCTATCCATTTATTTCTGTTAAGCCTGCAACAATGAAAAAAAATAATCGTGCTGATTCAACAGAGTAATGTTGTTACCTTCTATAAATAAATAAAGCCCCTTTGAACTGAATTATTTCCCGGAAGCTTAAAATAGCTGCTATCTGGTATGTCTCTCAATAATGTGACCAAAATCTCTGAATTAGACTTTATCTGCTGTAATATTTATAACAAGGCCCTCAGGAAGGTTCTGGAGTGTTTCTGGATACCAAACAGAATGATGGACTTTCCAGAATCATTTGAAACATTAGAAGAAGATGAATGTTTTGCATAATTAAAACCCCATACAGCATGGTTCATACCAACTTATTTTAATGCAGGTGAATATCTGAGCAGCATAGGTTTGAATAAGCAAGTAAGAAAAGTAGGTTTAGGAAGAAATATCAATAAACCAACACATGTAATAGTCTTTTGTGAAACTGAAACACAAGCAGCAGTACCTAAGGTAAAATAATGAGTTTAGTCCAAATGCACTATGCTTATTAAAAAGAATAAGGGTTGTTATCTCAGAACTGCCTCTGTTATGAACTTTGCAACCTCAGCAGAACAGAAAATGAAGAAATGTTCTACATTTTAATACTACTGTATTCATTACATGGTCTGCAGAGGCCATTGTGATCATCTTATCTGACCTCCTGCATAGCACAAGCAGCAAGACTTTACTGAGTTCAATCTTGTTTGAAATAGGGAATATGGACGTTTTACTTCTGCAAGTCCATAATTTTATCACAGACATTCAATAAGTTCCATGAGGCAATCTGGGGAAAGAGAGGAGTAGTGAGCATACAGACAGCTGTCACTAGGCATATCTAGAGCTGTCATTCTCCTTAAGCCTGCACAGGGAGACATCACACACTTCTTCAGAGTTCTGGTTGTGCTCTAGACTCTCATCATCATTTTTATACAGCTAAGGGAGATTTCTGAGCAGAAACTCCAAGAAATTTAATATGACCTTCATTACATGGCATTTATATACCTAAAATTATGGTTTTGGATTTTTGTATAGATTACACTTTTCAAAATGTGTTTAAAGTCCATCCTTCCCATAAGAACCAAGGAAGGAAATTCCACCACTTCTCATACCTCACCAAAAAGTACTCAGGACTGTTAAAACAGTGCTTATTAAAATAATCAAAAGACTATTTATTTTATACACAGGTTTACAGCTAATAAAAGAATCTATATCTTCTATAAAGCATATGAACTATTAAAACAAAGTTTTTCATGCTATTCAAGAAACACAAAGGAATAATGTTAGCTATCACAAGCTGTTTTACATACTTGTTGAGACTCACATATTTGCCTCTATTCAGTCCTCAGAATTGTTCCAAAATTTACTGAAACCAAATTTTCAAGATGCTGTTATTAACTAAGGAAGAAATATCTTCCTGACTCTCTAGATGAGTGCAAGTTTTGGTATTGCTTTACCAAAGCAAAGTAATCCCTTCTAGAGTAAAAGTTTCCCCATATTCTTCTTGTCTCTTCTGATAGTGCAACTTGACTACTTCTCAGAAAGAAAAGTTGGACACATTTTCTTACAAGGACTTTTCTTTAAATTTGCTCTAGTTAAGTTTGGTTTTTTAACTATTTTTTAGATACGGAGAGTGTAAGAACTCAAATTTGCAATTTGAAGGCATTCATGCATTTCAGTATATTTCTCACATGGCCCCCTACCTTGAGCAGAAAAATGCCCCATCAGCTGATCCTTAAATACTTTGCTAAACCGGGAATTTAGTCCGTAACCCATTGATGGCTCAGCTAGTGCTCCATAATCATGGGCATGGACATAGTAGGAAAATATTAAGTTAGAGTCAGTCTTAGTTATCAAGTAAATATTATGTCTATAATTTCCTTTTCACTTTGTAAATAATTTCATTTTTTAAACAATTTTTAATAGTAAAATGGGATTGAGGCTGAAGAAGGCTTTCTCGTTACATTTGTTAAACCCATGAAGGGAATGGTAAGATGCAGTAGTGAAATTTTACTGGTAAAAACTGATCAAGTTACCCTCTGGACACTGTCTGCTTTAAAACCAAGTAACAAGTCAAACTGCTGAATAGCAAGGATGAGGTTATTTTTTCTGATTATAAGAAATGTATTATTATTTCTCTTCTGGGCTTCCAAAGACACTTTAAAATATCTATGCTAAAGATGTTTGTGTCTGAACTCAGACAGGGCAATAATAACATCTGACTGTTATATAGCATATTCCAGGCAAAAATATCAGTAAATTCTACAAACTAATTAAAAATTGTATTTGCAGGGATCACTTTCCTACCACTGAAATCTTGACAACTCTAGGGTGAAAATCAGCAACACTTAAACAAAAACACAGAAAGAAACATTTTCAAGATGGAAAATTATAAATGCTGTGTCCCCTTGAAAGTTCAGGAGAAATGTAGACAGGTAGAAAACATAAACTCTAGTCCAGTTTAGCCAGAACATTAAGTGAATGCTGCAAAAGCAAACTGTATCATTTCATGCTTAGAAAAAATAAAGATAATGTCTAAAAGAATCAGTATATATATCTGCTTTATGTTCAGGGTCACTGACCAACTAAGCTAGAGCAACCTATGCATTTGCACCTTGTTCTAAAACTGGATTGAGCAGAAGTGAAGGTGTCTGAAGACTCCAGATATAAGTGTGGGGCTCAGCAAAGGCTATGAGTGACTCATGTCTTGTCCTAGACATCAGCTCTGCTTTGACTGTCCTAGGCCTTTAAAGAGCAGTAGCCTTACCACAATGCTGAAGAACACAATGTTCTTAAAAATCTTCAAAGTATTCTCATCCGGGAAGTCTCTCATCAACCTCCCTCAGTAGGAACTCAACCTGTATTGAATGAATGTACAATTTTCCTCTGTCATACTGGAGCTCACATGTCAGTTCGCATACACACATTTTTCTTACAGACAGCTCAAGTTCATGTTTTTATTTAATAGATGACAATTTTGTACATTCAGAAATAGTCTAGTAAGATCCCAAGAATAAGTGTGTGCAAGGCGGTGTGTGAGAGATGCAGAAGGCAAGTTGATATCAAAACCCCAGGTTACGGTAAGGGACTACCTCCAGGCCTTTTGCTATCAGAGGGTGGTCTTCCTGGCAGTGCAGGCAGCATTGAAGGAGTTAAGAAAACAAAAGGTAGTTCAGTCAAGCTCTTTAGAGAGCCAAAATAGGGTAATCACAAATTTAGCCATTAGGAAATATTTCACAGGAAAATTATTTACTTTGTTTAGTTTTTCTGGGATGTTTAGCCTCTTTCAGCCCTTTCTCAGACCTTGTTCTATACTGACGCTACCAGTACAGTTAACTTACCTGTACAAATAATGTTCTTCTAAACAATTAATATGATTTAAAACCGGTATTTATTTTTCATGTATATTTTTTTAAATTAACGTAAAGTGAGTTAGTTTAAAATTAATTTATATCATAAACACAATTCTCATTTCATTTAACCTTAATTTATATTCTCTTTTTTTAAAAAAAAATCTCTTCAAAATAATTATCTTCTATTTTCTTGTCATTACCTTGGTAATTTTCTCCACTGCTTGATTTAGAAAACGGTATTCAGGAGGGCAGTAGAGGATGAATGGGCTAAGATATAATAATTCTGTTTATTGTTTTATAGATTACAGGGAGCAATTTGTTTTATAAAGCAGCACAGAAGAAAACAGGCATTATTCTGGAAATTAAAGGTCTGCCAGTGTGCTGCACAATTCTCTCCTGAATTAAAGATTAATTAAATACTTTTAAAAAAATCAAAGTAAATGTCAGAGGCAGAGAGCTGAAATTAAAGAATATAGAATAACGATTACAAGCATAGCTAAGACAAATTCATTTGAAATATTATCATAGATAATGCATAATAAAGTCTGAAAAATAATCTTCTCTTTTTCAGGTCCAAGATTCAGCATAAACAGATATTGATATGATAACAATGATCTGTCGGTGCGTACTTAATTACTGTGGGTTTAGAATTGAGGATTTGCTTTCCTCTCATGTATATTAAACTACTTACAATTTCCAAATAAATAATAAAGGACCTTATTTATGTAAATCATTTTGATTGATGAAAGTCTTCTAGACCTTCATTTCTCCTAGGGGAAGAGGAAGGAACATGAATGTTTTAAACTGAAAAGACACAGCCTGAAATCCTGTAGAAATTGTCAACGGTTAATGCAAAAGTGGGACATCATAAATGAGATTTTTCTTCTATCAGACTGTTTTCCCCATTACTCCATGATTTACATATTGACTGCTGTGGAAGCTAAGCCTTTTTTAAAGAAAAAGGGACCAGACTCAAGAGTGAGTAGAAGGCTTCTTTCCAATTTGCATTTTGGTAAAAAGCATACTAGGAGGGGATGAGGAAGAGTGTTAGACAGTAAATACGGAAATAAACAAAAGGCAACTGCCTTCTTGCAGCCTGCTTTTCCACTTCCTTATCCTTATATTTACAGGAACTCCTTTCTTTTTGCATTCTTCCCTATCTGTTGCTTCACATTCCAGCTCTTTTCATCTTCTCCTTTGTCTTCTACATAATTTTGTGTAGTCTTGTAAATTCTGTAATTCCCCTGTTATAACTTCTCTATTGTGATTTACTCCGTTTAGTTCATCAAGATGTTGAAGAACTGCATAAAAACATAAGCTCCTCCTTTGCTTGCAAGCTGTGGTGAGCACAGTCCAGCTAGCCTAGCATGACCTTCCTCTTAGGCAGACAGAAAGGGACCCCTTACTGCTCTCTCTTGCTCAGACAGATGCTGGCTTGTCTTCCTCGTTGGCCAGGATTCTTAATTGTTTGTAATTCTTTACAGTCTCTAGGCTCTGGTCAAAATTTTCCCAGTACTTTAAAATGTTACATGCCCCACTTAGTAGACTAGGTAGTACTACATGGTGACAGACAAGACTAAATCAAAGGCCTTGCATACATGGAGATTAAAATATTTTGCTGAACCTACAGATGAAAGAAGGGTATTCAAGTCATGGAATACACTCTTCAAAGAGTCTTAAGCAGCAGAGAGCTGTGCTTAGGACACAGGCAAAGAGAAAAGGACGAAATCAGGTGGTGTATTGACTTGCGTTGATTAGAAACTCTTTCACTGGGCTTCTAAAGATATCTTAGATATTCGTTTGAGAAATGAGGGATGGTTTTAGCTCAGTAAGTACGTGCATTATATGCATCAGACTTACTGAGAACAAATTCTCACTGTGAATTATCATTCAAGCATCTCAGTTCTCTGTATACATGTACTTATGAATTTGCATTTCAACAGAATGTGAAGCTGAATTATATAAAAATCTATTTTAGATAACATGCTCAAGCTTTGAGGGAAAAAATCTTTTCTAGAGCTACAAACCTTTTATAATTTTTGTCTATTTTATGCTTGCCATTTTACAGCTAAAAGGAAGGAGCCTACTGCTAGAGGTAATTCACTGAGTAGTGGAAACTAGCAAACAAAAAAGTGAAAGAATAAGCATTATGTTAATAATAGTTTTTTACAGTTTGTTTATTTATACATTTCAATGGATGCTGTTGTGTGTGTATGGGCACGTATGTGTTTCACGAAGTAAAAGTAAGACATTGTCTTAAGTAAGACAATGGAAATCAATTTTTAGATGGGATTTCAGTGAAGTGTCTAGTAAACACATCCAGGAGGGATTCTAAAGAACTGCCAGTTGAAGAAGGTGACCAGAAAGAAACTTTAACAGTTATGTTGTCTTTAACTGTCTGTTTAAATTGTCAAGGGAGCACAAAGCTTGCATGGCTTGAACTGATCTCTCAAAATACGAGAATACAACAGGAACAGAAGGGAAACGGAACAGATAATTGACCAGATACATTTCTACATTTGTCATCTCCTTCCGATATTAATGCCTACAAGTCACTTTTAAAACACCTTCAGAACCTACCAAGAGAAATCGGAGTCATGCTTGCTTACCTCCATTCATTTATTTCTGATTTATTGATCAAGGTAATACTGGTTAATTGTGCTTCACAGAATCCCAGAATCACAGAAAGGTTGAGGTGGGAAGGGACCTCTGGAGGTCATCTGGTCCAATGCCCCCTGCTCAAGCAGGTCCACCTAGAGTCAGTTGCTCAGGACCATGTCCAGATGGCTTTTGAATATCTTCTTTTTCATTTGACTTTCAGGTAATTAATTTTTATTGAGGTACTAGATTTTTTACTTATTTAAAATTGTCCTTTCCTACTTTACTAATCAAATAGTCACGGTTAACAATTCTGACCATGAAATCTGATGACCACATAAACTAGCAGGAAATCCCATCCCTGATTTGATATTAAGGCAGACAACTATTAAGCTTTGGGGATCTTCACTAAGCTGCTACTATTTGGCAATTTTTAGACCAAAAATTTTGATGCTTCACACTTGGAAACAAACCTTTCTGTTTAGTGTTCTTTGGGGTTTTTTTTAAAGATCTGTGTTATCTCTTGCTGTCACTATTTCACACACTGCACTTTTTACTAGTCCACAAATATTGCACAAAATAGTCCATAAACTATAGTTTGTTCGTTATTCCATGTTTAAATAATTGCTGAGCTTGCACCTGTGCTTTGTGATCGGCTCACTGCACTCAAGGAAATACCCTCTGTAGTCAGGCCAAAGATCTGCCCACATGTCCGAGAGATTACAATACATACTGTAACTCAGGAGGTTTAAGGCTCCTAACACTACCTCTACTATAGATAACACCGTAATCTCTATCACAAAAGTAGAAAACCTTATGACTGGTGGATAAGCATCAATAAATCTAAAGGCAATGCTAAATTTCTTGTAGAGGTAGATGAGAACCAAACTCACCAGCAAACCCACAAATCTTGCTTTCTGTGTTTTTCAGGCTCTTTGTTTCAGAAACAATATTTTTCTCACTGCATTTTTACTTTTTTCAGTTATCTCAGGGACATATGGAGATATGCAAAACATACCAGAACATTATTGACATTCACTGAAATGCAAAGCAGATTTGAGTTGTGCTCTACTTCTGTGCAGTTTTAGGTGTGCTTTGACTTTATCCTAAAGAATTCACGCAATTCCTTCTCTCCCACTCTATCTGGTGTTCACCAAGGGGAAATCATTCCTTTGCTGCAGTGGGTACTGAATCTAGTGCTGAGTAAATGTTTCAGACTTGATATATGAAGCTGTTTGCTCAAAACTATTTTCAAGTTCAGTTTTTCAGCTTGGAAATCATTTATATCCATTATCACGCAATGATTTTCCTATGGTGCTTTGCATTGGAACTTTGTACTAATAGCTAACTGCTATATATTCATGCTTTCTTCTACTCCCATTATTTTTCCTAATTACCTACCTGAGACATAAAAATAATTTAAACAGTTAATATATGCCAACAATGATACAATAGATTTCCAGGTGTGCAAGTGTGACAGATGTGAGTTATTTTTTACACAAGAATAAATCACTCTGCCCTTTAGCTGCCAGGTTGTCAGCTTCACCTGTGTAATTTGGAGCAAGCATTTCCTAATTTTCATAAAATGGCAGATTTCAGGTCCACAGACTTCTTTGTGAATAATTGCTGGTTTCAGGAGAGTCAATGCTCTCCTTTCATAATGATCTTTAACATCTTGGGAATTAATTCTGTTTTATAGAAAGAAACCTCCACACCTACTTCTTCAAAGTCTAGGTAATTAATCCAGTCCATGAAAGGGGGGGGGAAGGGGGAAGTAAGAACTGAGATTTTTCTGGTACAATTTTTAGTTACCGCAGATGTTATATCCGCTTATCCTTAGTTTTATCTTTATATCATGTCTTTCAGGAATACGACACAATCAACTCGGCTTAGCTATCAAGGAAGCTTACTGTGTTTAGGCATCTGGGAAATCTTCATAAACTTGACCTCTCATGCTGAATTCACACCATTTGTACTCTGTTGGCCTCAGCTGAATTCAACCAAGATAAAACTGGGCTCCTTTTTCTTCACCCTTCAGGCACAGGATGTCTGCATCCCAGGATATTACACATGGCTTAACTCTGTTATTCGTTCGTTATTTTGCATTAAATGCTTTGAGACTCTCAAATGAAAGATGCTGGAAAAGTGAGAATTTTTTTTTCTTATCATAACAGGATTGTAAGTATATATGTAAGGTAAAGGACAGGTAGATACCTGAAAGGTAAGGCCATGTGATTTTTGAGGATATCGGGTTAACAGCTATTCAACATAAGAAACAAAGACAAGAGACTGGAAAACACCAATGTACACAAACCCTAATGAGAGATAATGAAGACAATAAAAAAAATGAGAATACTTAGGTCTCTTATTGATGGCCTCAAGAGAGTAAGGGTCTGCCACTAGTGAATTCCACCTAATCATCTGGAAAGGACCAGGCAGTCTGTGCTGTTCATGTCTGTGTGGGTGCTGTTGATGTTTTTGTGGGTGGTGGAAAAGGTACTGCTCTGCCTGTACTGGTCCGTCAGGTTGCCTGGAAAGTTGGACTCATTCAAAACAAATTCATTTAAGAAGAGGCAAATGCAAAACTGCTTAGTTCTAGTTTTCTCCTAGAAGATAAATAATCTTAGCTATCACTAACTGCCTCAAATGCAGCTTTATGGTCTATGTTAGAGTTTGCAGTCAGAGGAACCTCCAGAGAGTCAATTCATGTATCTTAGCGCTGGATTAATCAACTTCTGTAGGTAACCATCTCTGCTCATTCACAGCAGAATGAACCCAGGTGACTTAGGCAAGAATTTCAGAAGGTGAGAGTGAGAGAAAGTGAGAGAAAATCTTGACCATAGGCATCAAGAAAGAATAGAAGGTTCTTTTTCTGGAAAGAAAACAATTTAGAGATCAGGGACCTTCCAGTGCAAACTTGTAATTAATGTGACCCTGCACACACAAACAGGGTGGAAAGCACTGGGGAGATAGTTCTCTTTTTGCACACAGTGCTGATAAGATCAATGTAATGGATTGTTACCAACAGAGCCATCGTAAACAACTTGAAGGGGATGCTCTCTCACAACTAGACATTGTGCAGGAAAAGCTATAAAAAAAACAGTTCAAGGGCTCGGTGTGCATAGGGTACATGTCACTTCAGGACATCATCACATGAAGTCCTAAGGGTCTCTGGATCTCTGACGCACATTTAAATGTATTCCGCAAACATATAATGAAGCTTGAAGTATTATTTGATTTCTTTCTTAGCCCGATTGTTCCAAGTTCATATTTCCTACACTACATTAATGTTACTCACAAAATTCTGTAAAAATGTAGTTTTGAATGTAATTCCTGAGATCTTCCAGAAATATATTACAAACATAGTTCATCATATGTAATTATTATTCACAGAGTTCATCTGCCAGTTCGAAAGATCTTGATTTATGACACAGAGTTTTGTCTCTTGAGGTCCTGAAGTGATTGACATAAATAGTTATCATCCTTTGGATGAACAAGACAATAAAATGGATAAGATACTAAACGTCTGTGTTTCACAGGTTATTCTTTTGGCAGGGGAAATATTAAGACTCAAATATCTTTGGTTCTCTCCTAGCTATTTCACTCTGCCATGCTCAGCCATGTACTTCTTGCTTTCTTCTACTCCTAGAGCTTTCTCCTGCAAAGCAAGTCCTACTTTTGTGAAAATTGTTATCCAGTTCTATTCCTGGATCAAGTCTGTAACTTTATTTTCCAGCATCACCACATTCAATCCCCAAACAGATCATTGGTTCAAGAAATTTGTCACTATAACCTATCTTTCTAACATCTACTTTTTTGACACCCTCCTCAGACAGTAACTGAAACCAGAAGACTTCTAGCAATCAACACCATAGCGATAAGGCTATCACAGAAAGAAATAAAATTTTTTTGGTAATCTAAATAGGTAATATTGTGAATAAAGAACTACACAATCCAGATACGACACAGATCATTGTTGATGCAATACCGTGGTGTGAAATACATCTCCAATGACTATATGGATACTAAACGATATGTGTTTTGAAGCAGAAGGGGGAAAAGAGAAATTAAAACTATGCAAAAGTTTCACCTCAGGCTGTTTAAATTTTGGAAACGTAACCAAGTCTTTGATAATAAATGAGACTGAGGTGAAATAAGAAAAATAAACCCCAACTGATACCACTGGGAGATGCAAAACTAATTCTTGAGGGAGGAGTTATAATTTGACATATATCAGAGTTTTGTTAATATCGCTGAAGCTGAACAGTGGTAGTGAGTAGACATGAGAGACTATAAAAAATAAAAAAAATCCCTTGAGCAAAAGTTGCACATGTCACGGTATTCAGTATAAGTTAAATTAAGGTGAAGGCAGTGGATTACAAAATTTTTCAGGAGCTGATAAGCAACAGGAGGAGAGCAGATAGTGAACAGATAGCAAAATAACCATTAATGGTGCTGAATTCCTCATTATGTATTGTCTTCATACACGATAAGAAGATTATATGGTTGGGCACTAGCATGTAAGTCAATGCATTGCTAAAGTCATTGTTAATTTGCTTTCCCACAAACACAGAGCTGATCAAAGGAAAGTAAATCTCAAGATTTAAAGTGCTGAGTTTAACCCCAGTGGAAAAGTACCTAATGGGCCATGATAACCGTTTTTAAAAGGTGTATTTGCAGTGGTATGGAAAAAATGCACTGATTACTGCATTAATCTCATGTTAGCATTGAAGCTGAGTTTTTTTGCAGAGATAAATGAAAAAGAAAATTGAAGAAGAGGAGAATGAGGAGCATATAAGCTCATCTCTGAGTTCAGGGAAAAAAAAAAAAAAAAAAAAAAAGAAAAGCATTCACTTGTCTCTAAGTATGCTTCTCCAGGAAAAGTTCTGTTTTCTTAAGGCAGAGGTTGATAGGACAGCTGGATACACTCTTTGCTGTGAGAATCCGATAATCACAGAGGGTCAGAGTAGGTCTACTCATTTGCCATTACAAAGAAAAGATAATGTAAGCCCTCTTCCAGATTGCAGATCTGGAGATCACATCTGTCAGTGAAGAGATGTGCCTTTTAATAAGGTGGTAAAACAATAGATGTTTTTATAACGGGAAGAGCTGAACAGCACAGTTTTAGCTTCTCCTGTTCTTTGAATTTATTTGGCATATTATTCTTTGTATGTTCCACCAGTCTCTAAAAAACTCATCAAGTTTCTTGTCAAAATCAAAACTTCTACAGATATCCGTTATTTAAAAGACTTTTTGCAACTAGCTTCCTATGGAGTATTTTTATTTTTATCATTTACTTTTATCATTTGTCTGGTTTGTTTTCAATAGTGAGAGGTTTTTTATTATTATTTCTAGCTTTATCTATGCCATTTTCTAGTTAACATTTTATGCTTATTCTTTTACATAGACCCTGTAGAATATCCATTTTCTGACAGTACAC
Organism: Cariama cristata; assembly: GCF_000690535.1. Taxonomy (NCBI): domain Eukaryota; kingdom Metazoa; phylum Chordata; class Aves; order Cariamiformes; family Cariamidae; genus Cariama; species Cariama cristata. The sequence goes on from NW_009630425.1 coordinate 44,082, forward strand.
TCAGAACAACAGATGATACTTGTGTTGATTATTATGGTTAATTTGAAAGCAGTTCCCACCAGTTTTTCAAACCTATGTGAAGAAAAATCTCTCTATTCTGCCTCCAGCAACATAAAGCACACACTATATTATTCCTTGCTTCTTGCACTTATCATGCAGCTATATTGCTGTTAAGAAAAGCAAGACAAGGGTTGACATAACTATCCTGTTGAGCAGTTTACAGTGTATTTAATGTGGTCCACAGGTGAATATCACTCTTATTTATACAGCACTAAATTGTACTTTGGGTTTTAGAGACAGTAAGAAGACACAGAGTTTGCCTGACAGAATGTAGGAACTCAAAGGAGAAAGAAAGTCAAAAGGATGAAGAACGGGATGCAATGCAGGAGGTGAAGGGATCTCCAGAATCACTGGGTGGGGACCTCAGCTCCAGCAGGCAGATCTCTCACAGAACAGCTTTCATTAACTGGCCAGGCTCTGCCTTCGTACTCCAGCTCCCTCCTGCTGCTGAAAGACCCTCCTGGAATCTTTTTCCTCCAGTAGTTAGAAATCAGCTTCTGTTTTCCAGTCTAAAGGTGAATATGGACAGTTATCCTTGTTATTTGGTGTCAAGAGCTGTTTTTTAACATATATGTTGTGAGTAGATGGAGCTTACTGCTGTTCCTAGGCTTTCCTGGAAAATACTCTTTTATGTCCTACAAACGTAGAAGCACCATAAATCTGTTTTGTTCTGTTTGGCATTTTTTCCTTAGACACAGTTTCATTTTATTTCCTTGGGTGGATTTGCACTGAGTTCAGTCTACTGTTTTTAGGAAATTATAGAGCAGGAAAAGGATCTGTGGCTTTTCCTTTGAAGGGCGACAGAGACAGCCCTTTGGGGAAGGAGCGGTCAGTGTAACTGGTGAGAGCTGGCACTGGTGCCCATTGGAAGGCAGGAGGAGAACGATGGCAGTGGCATACGGGAAGGGAAATCTAACATTGAAGGATTTGGAGCTTAAGAGGGAAGGGGTTTCAGGCAGGCAAAAGAAAGTGGACTGTTCTGGGGAATCCCCTGGGGAAATTGGACTCCTTGGGAGGAGAGAGAGGGTCACGGAGTAACTTGGGGCTAAGCAAAGGGGGCTGGACCACGTAGCGCAGGAGTATTTGGAGGCACAAGTATAACGGCACAGGAAAGTAAGGGTGGGGAGTCCAAGACAGGATGACTGAGAAAGGCAGAGGAACTTGTGTATGTCCATGGGGATTATCCCTGAATCCTGCTGTTAGGCACTCCCTGCCCCACACTGATTGCTGGGCACTCGCTTCACCAACCTCATCCTTGGCTGTTGAGAGAGCTGTGATGCTAAGCAAAGGATTTCTTGCCTTTTTTTTGTTACGTGGGTGTATGTAAAAAATAGATGGACCTGTGGCTATATAAGGGCTTTATAAGCTCTCATGTTAGTAAGATGAGTGATTCATAAGACTGAGAATGCTAAAGTATAGACAATATAGACTAAGAAAAATAACTTTTACTCTGAGTGACTCAGCTCACCCAAGGCTTTGGTCGATTTTGCTATGTTAAAAGGAAATATTTCCCTTGTGTTTTGTGGTCCACAACATCTCCACATTTTACTGTATCTCCAATACTGCAGATCCACCAGAAAGAAATCTTCCATGGGCACTTTCCACTTTGTGAAACTGCATGTAAAAATAGCAGACGAGAACTTTTTTGCATGAGGTCACACTCAGTACAGCAAAACAAGAGGCTGAAGAAGAGTGCCCAACAATCTGTTTGATGCAGGGTTCAGTGACGCTGGGCAGATTTTCATAGGTTGGTACCAAAACAAACCGAGACTCTCCTGGCCCATATCCCACACCTATTCTCTGTTGTTGACTATCTATAGCTAAGCATAAAAAGAACATTTTCTGGTGTACACAAGCCTCTCTCTTTTCAAAGAAATGCATGTCTGAGAATGTTAAAATTCCCTAACACTGGGGTTTTGGCTTCTGGATTACTTAGAAACTTCCATAAAAAAACTAAATATAGCAATTATGTAGCTCTCATTCCCATTGATTAAGACCTTAAAATTCCAGTTCTGTTTTTGAAAGTAGTTAAATCAGTTAGGCACTTTTATCACAAAGTTTCTTTCTAAACTATAACGTATGTTCAGTTTACAGCTCTGGAAGATGCACATATTCACATTACCACCTGCACTGGATTTGGACATAAATATTTATTACAATTCAACCTCCACTCGGAGCATCACTCACAAAACTGCAGATGAAGAAGAGCCAGGATGACAAGACATAGATGAATGCTAATACATTTGAACTTTTGCTAGCAGTAGTCAGCTTTGATATTAATACAATCCTTTCTTTTGTCATGCTCAGTATATTGAAAAGTTATTTTAACTAAGTCTAATAACATCACCAGTCATAATCCGCTCCAGAATCTGAGGAAAGTTGTTGACTTTTTCCCCCTCAGTCATCTTCATCATCTGCCTAGACTGAACAAGACAAAATTCACTTACCAGGGATTTCATAAATCACTGATACTGTAATAATTGCCAAGTATCAGAAGAGTTCTGCTGGTATTTAAAGAAGTTTAGCTTGAAACTGTTTTTCCGAGACTGTTTTTATGTCTTTTTCATCAGACCAATGTCATATCACGTTGACCACAACAGAATAAACATGATTTAAGTAATACTCTTTATATTACTGAACGCACTACTTGTTAAGTTGGTATTAAGGTGAATGTCTAGGAAAATTTAAGAGTCTTTAACAATTATATTGTAATAAATTCTGCACAACTGCTCTGTTATAACTCTGTCTAATCTGTTTTCCTATTTATTACTACTAAGACAATGGTGCTCACTACAACTCCTTCTACTTTTAGAGCTTGCCTGTTTTATCACTAACTACCATGGCAGACTGGAGACCCCTGAGAATTTTAGTGAAGCAGGTACACTTTGCAAAAGATATAGAACATATTCACCACCATGCCCTCGAACTTTCACATATTCAACATATTTTTGGTGTATCATTCAGTATGTATGAGATTTCGATTTTTTTTCTTTCAAGAGTTCTCAAAGTATGTCTCTAGTCTCCTAAATTGCATGAAATTTTGGGGTGGCAAAATATCATCTAAAGCAAGCATGTTAAATAAGAAAAAAAATAGCAACCTAAAACATAAAAACAATATTTTAAAACAAAAAAAAAAATCATATATAAGTTGATGAAGAGAAATATTTCAAATATCACAATATTTAGTTAATTTATTAATGAAAGTACCCTGTCCTCAACATTAAAAGTGCAATTTACCTTGAGAAGGCAAAAAATGTGAGTAGTCAAGTGTATCACACCATGAGTATGCAATAAATCACCATAAAAATTAATACCAAGCAAAACCCATCAGTTTTTCATTCAGATAATAAGTGTTAGCAGAGCACTTCACAAGTAAGAGTCAATTTGAAGTCACGGTACTCTAACAAGATCAAATAAATCTACAGTCTTTGAGTAAAACATAATCAATTTTATTTAAAATAATCCTTGATCAATCACAATGAAGATTAATCATGTAATTGTACAGAGGAACATTCCAATTAAGGAATCATAATTTAACAACAAAAAGCAATTTAGGGGAAGAAGAAAGATGTGTATCTAGTGTTTTTTTCTACATTATGTAGACAAAGTCATTGCTGCCATGACTTAAATTAGTAAATTTTTTCCCAAAACAAATAAAAGCAGTCACCAAGTATTTAACTGAATGAAACAATAACTTAAAACTTATTTTATTAGCTCATGTACTTATCAACTGCACTATCTTAAAAAAAAATGGTTTCATCTGCAAAATACATCCAGTAAAAATGCGAGGTGATATTATCCATCCTTGTATATCCATACAGATCAAGTTTCAAGACACTGAAGTGGCCAATAGTACACAGCACTAAGTTTTACAGAAAATTGTGGAAAAACTGGCTGATGGGTCAAGTTGAAGCTCTGTAACTGCTATGCGAACCAACATATCTAGCTGTTTGCATTTCGTAAGTTTATTGAATGTCTTCTGTTCTTGAAATGATTTAAAAATAGGCAGTGAACAATACCAGATGCAAACAAATTTATAGTGGGAAAATGGGTACAAGATCTCACTTTTCCTGTGCTGAAGTGCAGAAGAAGCATTTATTAAAAACAGTGTATTAGTGGGTTGCTGGCAATAAGAGGCTTGGATTTCATGATCCAGCAGGTCTCCCTTATTCATATGTTCCTAACAACTAAGATTGTATGTAAACAGAGTTCTGCATCTTTTCTTTTCTCCTGCCCCTGTATGTAACCAGTTCAATATTAATATTTGATTATACATAGAAATTTCCTGTATTGATTTTATTTTAGGTCCCCATCAGAACTAAGAACCAGATAAATATGAGTGAATTATACGATCGATCTACACTTCATAAGTCTAAAACAAAATTAAAATTCAATGAACAATGTTGTTGAATTAAATGCAGGTGTTGAAGAGCAGTCTGTCAGATATTATATGTGCTTGTAATGATGAAGGCAGGTGTAGTTTGATAACAACTCAGTGATTAATTAACAGGTTTGTTTTTTATTGAGTGGAATAGTATGAAATTGGTAACTGTTACTAACCAAGATAGAAATAATTTTTTCATCAGTGGGTTTTTTCAGTACCCACAATTTCCAGGTCTTTAAAGGAAGTTAGCTGCTTTTGCCTTTAGCTGTCTTTGTGTTAAACCCATTATGGCTTAGTATTCCTCACTTAGGTCCTTCTGCTCAGTCTTCTGACCAAGACTGACTTTGGTGGGACTCTGTGGCAGAAAACTACACCATCTTCCAAAAAAATGCCCTGAATTGTCCGCTGGATCAAACAAGGTCTCAATACATTCTTGGAACATGGTGACTGACATAGCAGAACTCTGTTCTTTCATACCTGTGTGCCCAGGGACATCCAGTGAGAGTTTGCTGACTCTGTCTCCCTCGAAGTGCCTGCTGGGTCACGTAGGTGCCCACTGCTCCACACAGCGTTTGCTGTAGTTGTTTGTTCTAGCTAAGGGTCAGGGTAGCAGCTTTCGTCTTTCTTTGGTATCGGGCTGATGTTTTTTTTTGTGACTTTTAGCAATGAAGTGTAAAATCTGGACTTTACACTTGATCCAGTTTTCAGTTTAATCCTAATAGAAGACCGTCCCAGACTACATGTGAGACACAGCAATGTGAACAGGTTTCTGTGGTGATTTCAAAGTAGGAAAGTTGTTGATTTTTTTTTAATCTGAAAAGCAAACAGTCCAGCTCCTGGAAGACAAAAACCAACAAACTTCCCACCCAGTAGAGGGAGTAATGAAGAACTGCTATATGCCACTATTGCTCACTACCATCAAGGAAACCACAAAGCAGGGCATATAAGCTATTTAATGAATAATTAAAATTGCTGGAAAGATGCCATTGTTAAGACAAAAGCTGGTAACTCAGACAAACTCTGAAAGGTCTAACCACCCCTTGGGTATTCCCTAGTATGGTAAATAATTAACACCAAATGTAAGTCTTGCTGCATGACAAAAACAAATGGAGTGTAATAATAGTGAAGGAAAATAATATCTCTGTATTTGTTTTTTCTTGACAGGTGCAACGTTATTTTGCAAAGCTGAAAGTTAGATGTTCAGGGTAGGAAAAAAATTTTGAAAGATTTAGTCCCTCAGAAGCCTAATCTCCCCAGAAGAATAAAAAAGCCCCAATTTGAGCTTTCACATAGTAAAGGCAACTTATTTTAAGCATGAATACAACCTTTGTGATTATCTAAAAAGAATGTGATCAAGCCTTTCCTGTATCATTTCTCAGTTAAAAGTAAGGCATATTTATAACACCATTAATAACCCAAGTAATAATTTGGTTGGTTTTATTTCAGCAAATGATTATTTTATCTTTTGAACTAACTACTGAAACTATTAAAATTTGTTTTCCAAGATTCTCTCCCAACATATATGTGGCTCAGATGGAAATATTAAATCAGTAATGACCTATAATATAAAATTATTTAATTAGCACATATTACAATATTAAAAGTATAAACAGCTGTTAATATTAGAGCTATTATTGGCTTATATTATTCAAAGTGAAATGAATTTTCCCATTCTTATTCATTTATTGCCTCTCACTCTTTTGGTCATCGATAACCATAATGCACTAAACACACAGTAACGAGAAGAGCTCCTAAACCTGATTAACTCAGCACAAAGCACTGGTCTGTGTACAGTCACAGAAGACAGAACTTGGTCTATCCACATCCAAACCCTGCATTGTCAGTAAACCTAACTCTGGATGTGCTTAACACAATTAGAAATGTCTTTGCACTGAGAGTCATTCCCACCAGTCACTGGGTAGTCAGATGGACTAATCGGCACTGACCTGTAAAAACGTGCCGATTTTGCCAGTGTTGTGGTAAAGCTGATGAACCTTTACTTGTGTAACACGTAGTATAAATCTTCAAGTACTATTTTGGTGGAGCTGAGCAAAAGACCTCTGGTAATGGGGCATGTCCATGCCCTTCGCCTTCAGTTTGTGGTGACTGAAGTCAGCAATAACCAATTTGTATTTTATAAGTTGCCAAATATTTCCAATAGCACTGAGTCAACACTTCTGCTGAGGACAATTATAAGACAAGCCAAATTGTGGTTGTTAATTGTGGCTGCTCCCTCTTTCTTATAATGAATCCTTAAGTTGCTTCTGCACTGATAACTTACTCTAACTCTTTCTTCTTAGAACAATATCCGCAACAGGGTTGTCTTGGTCAATACAGCTAAGATGGAGCCCTACTATAAATTAGAGCCTTAGATATACACAAAAATTTCACTGTTTGAAGTGGAAAATGCACCTGTCTAACTTCAAAGGCAAAATCAATAAGTTCAGATTCACATTCTTTTCAGATTAACCTTCTCCTTCACTCAGTGCCACTGAGCTCCTTCCAGCATGATATAGATCATAGGACTGTAGGGTGAGCCTTTAAAGTAGGCTCTGGCTCCACCAGTTTGTCATGGGACCTACATAAAAAACGCATTTTCCTAACTTTGCTTTTTCCTCAGAAATCCTAGAATTCATATTTCATTGTTGTGGTTCTATACTTTGTAAAAGCAAAAGGCCCAACACGCTGCTCCTAGTCAAAACTCATAAATAATTATCAAGTGAATGTTTCATTTATACCAACCAAAATATCACAAGTCATTGTGATATATAGTACCTGAAATCTGCATAATAAAAAAATACTTATTAGTGGGCAAAACATTAGAAAAGTCAAAAACCCAAACCAAACCAAAACAAGAAAACAAACTTTTATTAACATGAGCAGACGCAGCAAAAAAAAATTCTGTATATGTAGAGACAAAGATTTCTATCCTGGGCTGCCCTAGCATTGATAGAGAAATACAATACTACAGATAGATGGGAAAGTTTGAGAGAGTTCAAACTGACTTAGATATTTTTGATATCATGAGTTGAGTTAGACTCCAAAGTAATTTTGGCAGTTTTGAAAAATGTAGCCATTCACACAAAGACTTTGAGAATTGGCTGATGATTCAGTTTTCTTTGGTTGTACACTTATAGTTTGAGATACTTTATGGAAATCTCCAGAAAGCTCTGAACACATTTCTTTGAAGCCAGGCTGCCTTCTGATGTTTTACCTTCACAAACGAGTAGTGTCATCAAAACCACTAGTCACTGTTTTAAAACACTGACTATAAAGGTAAGTATTAGGTATCCCTTATTCACTCCCCACTCCGACATTGACACCAAGGAAACTGAATGAGGAAAACTGATGCTTTGCTATCTCTTGAGTCAAGAAAAGTACAAACAGTTGAGAACATGTAATTAAATTCTCTTTATTCCTATTTCCTACATGCTTAAAATATTGTAAAACAATAAGAATAAATTCAAAAAAAAAAAAAAAGCTTGGTTTTAAAGAATGGAGATATGTTATATTTCTTATATATGGACAAGTTATAGTTACTCTACAGTGTCAAAATAATACTAAATAAATACAACTTATTTGCAAAATAAAACAATACCTAATGGAAAGAAAACTTGCTAAGAGGAATGGGAAGAAGGCTCTGGTCTATGCACGGCATACAGACTTGAGTCCTTACTTTGCTTCTGTTAGCAATGAGTTTGCTTTGGCATGCAATACCAGCACTGAATGTTCAACATTAAGCACCCTGCCATGACAAAATACTAAGTCTTCCATGAACAAATTTACCTCCATATTTAAATTTGAAAGCTTAATTCTTGGACCTTCCAATTTAAAAAATGTTGGATTAAATTTGTTTGATGTCAATTGTTACCCAAGCGGATTTTGGTACGATGGACATGGAAATTCCTTGCTTTCCAAATGAACCTTTAAAATATTTCAAAATGTTAAAATTTAAGGCTGTAAATAAACAAGAAGCAGAATCAGAGGAATTTTTTAGTTGATCAGATACAACTCCCTTATATTAAAGGCTGCTGCAATTTATAATTCCCTTCATAAAATGAACAACATTCTCCTGAAGGTTCAATAAGGCTAGCTATTCCCTGTCTCACCCAGGAACGCTGTTCTGATACAATTCATATTACAATGGCTATGCACTGGCATAGCTCTTTTGAAATGAAGCTTGATAGTTGCCCTGTAATTGACTTTCTTTTCTTGCTCTAATCATGCTCTGCCTTTTCTAATCAATTAACTGTCTCCTTACGGCAAGAAGTTCCAAAGGCTTTGGTTAAGGTCTTGGGCAAAGGAATGTGTTCACTAATCAGGTCCTCGGAAGCAGGTTTAGAGCACTAATTACAAACAGCTGGACCCTCTAACCACTTATAGTTATGATTACACAGCAAGTCAGACACGCAGCTTCCTTTCTGATTCCTGCTAAAGGTTCACCAGGACTTACTGCTTTCCTGATAGCTGACTTACTTCTATCACGTTAGCTTACTCTACAGTGGAGATCTTTTACAGTAAACTTTTCTCTTAAACAAAAGTGACCTATATGCATAGGTCACAAGTTCCTCAATATTTGTTACATAACCCTATATAAGCAAATCAGAGTTTATCTATCAGTTTCCACTGCTTTCAGTGATCGATCAATGAAACAAAAACCAAGCTAACATTTTTATTTATTTGTTTGATATTCTTTTTTGGCTTGATGGAATGGAAGTTAATTTCATCATTCATTTATACAAAAAACATAGAGATCACATAGATTACTGAAATTTGATAATTCCTAATTATACTTCTTTAAATTTATACTGGATTTTGTCCCATTTTTGTTGATATAACTAAACACTACATACAGTGTAGTTGACAATGTGGTAGTCTTGTTTAATCAAGTTCCCCAGAAGAAATAAGATGCTTATTATGAAGACAACAGTTTTGCAGAAAATTTATTATTTTTTCCTTCATCTCAGAAGAGCCCTTATAAAGGCAATCAGTCTTTTTGCTATTAAGTAGTTTGCGTATTAGTTAGATTCAATAATCGAAATGAGGAGTCTTTTGTAATAAAAGTGACCCTTCTTTGCAGCTTATGAAGTAAAAGTCTAACTTATTGTCCTTTCCTACTAACTAAATCTTGTCCTATGAGATGATTTTTAAGGTTCTGATGTTAGATACAATTCAGTAACACTTTTTTTTTTACCACATTATTGAAAAAATTAAGGTGTAAGAGGCTTTTTATACATTTTACTAGATTTTTAATCTAAAAAAAAGCACAGGAAATAAAATTTTCTCAGATTTTGACTCATACTGTAGATCTTTCACTTCTCAACAGCCATTTTACAGTGTCCACCAGAACTGACCATGACAGCCCAGCCATGAGCTCACGAACACTGACTTGATGCAGACCCAGGACTTAAATACATCAACTTTCAAATAGATTGTCCTGATCCCTTGTTCTTTATCCAATATCTTCTGTCTATCTGGGTTAAATCCAAGTGCATTTCAGGCATGTGGATCACTGACAGTGAATGACAGTCTGGAGGTGTAAGAAAACTCTTCCTCATGCTACCACTCAGACCTGTAGGTCAGGGCTACATCTACACTCCTGACTGAGAAAGGAGAGAGCAGCCCAGAAAGTTCAGGGCTTAGTGCGTTCTTGACTAGTCTCATTTCTGCAGGGAAGCTGTGTGCCAGGTATGGTTTCATTTACAAAGGCAGAGCGCTTACTTCAGTCCTAACCTTATGATTGTTGAAAATTATCTCCTCCTGTCCAGTTAAAAATTTCTCTTACGCCGCACAAGCTGAGCATTTCTGATTTATGAGGAATTTTCCTCTCCACCATTGGCTGTTGTACAGAGAACAGGAACTGATCAGTCTTCATCCAGGTCATTCAGTATCTATTACTAAAATGCTGGACAAATAGACCTATAGAAAGGTGCATTTCCTGCTACGCGTAATGAATATATGTACACATGTAAGTACAAAGCTTCCTTATTTTGAAGCAGGAAACTACAAACATAAAACACAAGAATAATAAAATAGAATACACACAGATCTCCCAGGGTTTTCTTGATGGTTTCTTGCATTCCTGTGCCACCACCAGACAGTATTTTAAAAGAGAAGGATATTTTCCTTTTATTGCTAAAGAATGGCTCTCCTTGAATGGCGGTCTGTGGTACCCAATCTTGAGTCAGTGCATCCTTGTCAGGAGGATGGAAGAAAGAGATAAACTAGATCCTTGTTCCTCAGCAAGGGCTACAACATCTTGGCTATTTCTTTAGTGACAATGACCTTTGTCACCCTGACATTGTGCGAGGGATCCACTTGTGCCAACGCAACGTGGGTACACAGAATGTGTGCTTACCAGAGCAGGGCTCAGACACTGGTTTCTAGATCTTATTCAGGCTTCTTTAAGATGACAGTTTTGGATTTCAAAATCTGAATTTGCATAAATACATAAATTCAGATCTATCCCTGAAGCGTCACTTGTAAAAAAAACAGCACACATATTCACTGGAAATACATTGCCTGTGTCATACGTGCGCAATACCCATATATGTAATCTTAGTTTACAATGCGTAAACTATTTCAGTTCAGCCCATAAGTAGTTGTCTTTGGAAGAGTACGCTATTTATTCAAGTTAGGTAATACGTTTTTCAGCAAAGACATACATTTAGTAAGAATTACAGAATTTGATTTCAATTTTTTTTTTTCCAGTTTCCTTGAAACCCTTACAGATTCTGTTCTAGTTAGTCAGGGGCACTATGCACAGCAAATTCAGTAGTAAAAGGAAAAAATTAGGTATGCCCCAATATACCTAATTCTACTTCTGTTGCAATAAGAAGGAGCTTGCTTTTTTTTTCACTTGCCTAGAAGCATATAAAGTATGCTGTTTTTCAACTTCTGCGCACCTTGCTCCTGCAGGAATTGCACTACAATAAACATTCACGATGTCATTAATACACATGTATAGTCTTACAGCATTCTACCCAAATCGGTGCTGTAGCTTCCTGTAATGTTTTGTATTTTAAGTAAACTAAGCAAGCTGAAATAAGAACTTAAATAAAAGTTGGAGGGGCAAAGAGAAGTATGAAAGAAGATCTCTGAGGTACATATTCATCAAAATTAGGCTCAGTTATTGAACTACTCAGAGGAATGTAACGGGTCATGTTCTGTCAGGTATTTTCTGTTTGTGTTAGGTTTGTACTCAAAGCAAGCAGACATAAACTACACAATACAATAGTAATTGGTACGATCTAGTAATGAGCATAAATTGGATCATTCACTCTTAATTAAATGAATTTGAAATACTCCTTCAAAAGAGCTTTCAACAAAACCAAATTTTCAAAGGAAATTTAATTTTGATTTATGCAATCATTTGACTAAACTAGGGCTTTGTGTGCAAAGATGCTTGTCTCGTTTTGATAGAAGTCATTCCCACTCTCAGTTTCTGTTCATCCACCTCTCTGTCTGAAAAGAGTGAAAGAACTTATTTCAATGGTTTTCATTTTTCAACTCATCAGAAAATGGGAAAAGTTAAAAAGGTCAAAGTTCCTTTTGGTCACTGGAAAAAGTATTCTTAAAAGAATAAATGATTTATCTTTTCAAACCTTATACTTTTATAAATGAATGTATTCTCTGTATTTCCATTTACCTTATCAGAATTAGTCAAAGCTCAAAACTAAGCCATCACAAAATCAGTCTCATCTGTCTCACATGTTATCCCAGTTTAATTAATTGATACATTATAGAATCACCTTCCTGCATTTATTTTCCCCTGAAGGAGTTGTTCAAGATAAAAAGTTGTAGTCAAAAGACTTGACTACCTCAGCTTCTGCTCAGGCTGTACGGAACCACCTGTCACTGGAACATGCTTTTATCTTGTGAGCGACCCCACCCTGGTTTTCCTTCTCTTAAGTTTATTAACTTCTGCAGGCAAACACTGCACAAAACCGATTAGAGGATTGAGCCCACTCTTTGTCTCTGTGGGACTTGAGGACTGAATCCCAACTCTTCTGGCTGTTTTTCTGATGCGTTATTGACCTTTAGCTGCCTCATTGCCAAGCGGTTCCTCTGGATAGCACAGACCATCATCTCACCCTCACCAAAATACAGTAGCTTTAGACAGGATGTGGATCTGGACCTCTGTTTCCCAAAAAACCAAAGTTCTGTGTTTAAAATACAAAATGATACGCAGAGATGGAGCCTTCCCTCAGGCCCCAGACCCTACACTGCTGCTGGCCTGGCCGCAGTTGCTGCAGCTGCTGGGCCACACCAGGACAAGCTGAAAGGAGCCAAGATTCCATCTCTCCAGGAAATTGGGCTGGATTATTTTCAAATAGTATTTTAAAAATACTTTAGAACAGCCTGTGTACTGCTAGGGATAATATTACTTGCCTGTGTACCTTTGTTGTCTATTCAGATGAATGTTTGGATTCAGCCATCTGTCCCTTTCGGCCAAGACCCTCTCTACCCACCAGGCCTCCGTCACAAAAATCCTGAAACAACTTCTCCCCTCTTAATTAAGCTACTCAAACAATGTGCTCTACCCCCTCCTTCCATACGTGGCCTTCAAATCCTGCTCCCTTGACTTTGCCCATTTATAGCGCAAACGGTTGCTGGCTGATGGCAGAGTTGCCAACTGATGGTCGTTCAGCCATTCCTCCTCCCTCCCCTTGTCCCTTGTCACATCTTTTCCCACCTCTGAGCTGTCACCACCTTTCCTTAAGCTATGCCAGGGAGAAGAGGAGAAAATTAATTGTGTCATTTTCACATAACGTCTTCCTACCATCATAACCCTGGAAACGTTATCTCCTTGCAATTACAGGGAGTTTGCACGGGTGTAACTTCATTTATTTAAATAGATCTACATCTGATTGACACATGCAAGTATTTGAGGAGAATCTTGGCCTACATCTTTGTCATTGTGAGTTATTTCAAATGTAAGAACATTATTTACTGCTTCAGTTAAATAAGGATAAATATAAATAGACATATATTGCTGTTGTCACTTCTCCCCAAAAATACAGAATTAATGAGCTCTGATCAGACAGTCTTGGTTTGTCTCAGGTTGGTTTGGTGGAGGCTTTGGGGGCAATACGGACATAACTTTTTATTGAAGGAAAATATTTTGACTAGCTAAGTTTTAAATTTGCTATAAAACTTCCGTTACAGATTATTTCTCAAACGATAGCATGAAACTTTTGTTTTGCCAGAAAACTACTTCTTTTCAAATCTGACCTGTGGAGTAGCAAAGAGTTTTTTCTGGTGCTTGCTGTGTTTGTGACTGGATCCATTCAGTCCTGAAGGACTCTCTCAGACTGTGGATATCATTTGTTCCTTTGTGGCGTTTAAAATCCTGCTAAAGGTAAAAGGAAACACATGATATATGCAAAGCCTGACGTTCATTGCTAAGTGTAGATGAAAATTTCACAGTCAAAATGAAGAATTATTTTTAGCCTAGACCTGATTTAACAGAAATGGAAAGAAAAAAGAAACAAGAAAGAGAACTCCCCTATAGGAAAAGTCTCAATAATAACAATGCAATTAAAATTGTTATACTCGGGCTTCCTAGTATCTGCACCTTGCTATAGCATTATGCGACCTCACATCCCATGGTTGTTGGTTTCAGACCAGGGTGGGTGGGGGCTTTACAGCATCCCCAGTCCTTCACCAGGAGGAGTATGACTTTGATACTGATGGTTTTCTTCTCCATACCCTAGGGCCTACTTGCATACTTTTGTATACATCCTGGTTCATTCTACACTGATCTGAAATGCCACATTAAATCTCAATTTACTATATATGGAGTGAGACTTATTCTGGATACATGCTTTTTCTTCTCTCATACCCTTATAGTTGGTTTTGCTCAACTCCCTAAGGTGGCATTTCTGCAGTTGAGCGCTGGTGAGCTGTTCACAGGCTTGGGGATGCAGGATCCTCCTGTGCTCAATTGTTATCATCCCATGCCAAGCCTACCCCACACTGCAACCTGTGCCTATGTTCCTCTTTCCAACGCTTTGCTCTTATCCCATCCCTATCCTCCACTCTACATCATGACACTGCACAAATATTTCATTCTACATAAAAAAGCTACTTCCAACTGGTATTAATTTTAAAATTATGATATCATTATACACCTCAGTTATAAAAAACTATGCAAAAGTAAAACAAATTAGGTCACAAAAGATTTTCAGTATAAAAGTGCTCCTACCAATAAACAAAGTAAAATAAAACTCCAGTCAGGCCAAGAAAAGCCTAGACAATAAGTCTGGCAAGTCCTAGTTCTGAGGTCTTACAAAATTAGAACAAAGCACATCAGTCTTGCAAACATAGCTTTCTGCCAGGAAAAAATACCAGATTAAATATTCCCTACCAGTTCCACACTCTGCAGAGCAATGCAGTATAGCACAGTCCCCCAAAATACCTTTTGAGCAGTGATTGACTACATAAGCATTTTAACATAGGTCAAATAATGTATGTTATTAATGAAAAGAAAGAACTAGCTAGAAGTGTTAACTTGACACGGCACCAAATATCTTGGTTGTATCCTGGGTTTAGCTTATATATTAAAAAGAAAAAAAAAATAGAACAAACGGAAGTATTCCATCTAAATAAAACACAACCACTTCATTGTTACCTGTTTTGAAAACTTTTCTTGGAGTAATAAACCTGAATAATCTGATTCAAATAATCACGTATCACCTAAATGGCCATGCTGGGGAGGCAGGAAGTTAATATGAAAAGCATAAATTTTCTTTGGGTTTTTTTTCGAATGGAATGAGTGTTTTCCTTTCATTGTTTTGGTAAATTTTATGAAAACAAAAATAATATTGAAAGGATAATATGTTTTTAACTTCACAAGAACTCAATGATCAGTTTTATTCTTCTGAAATCCAGTAAGATGAAATATATTTTACAAGAATTTGAGAAAACTTTCCATTCTAGTACGAGAAATTTTTTTAAAAAAAGAAATTTCATTTCTGTTGTATGAATCAATGATCTAATTCTCGGCTAACTTACACAATTTGATTTGCTTATTCTCTGTCAATGAAAATACTTCGTACCAATGTTAAAGAATAGAACCTCTCAGAAATTAAAATTAAGTAAAAGATCTTCACAGTGATTGTCTTGATTTTCAGTTCTTCAAGACTTCGGAAAAAAATGTCCTGCAGTTATTTTTATTTATACACTTGAGTGTGGAAAATAACAAGTTAGTTTCAGATCTTGAAAGTCTTTATTCTTACCATACTGGATTCTGTAATAATGGTGATGGAGTATGGATGTTGGTGTCATCTAGTCCTTTACAATATTTTCTCTGTGGTCCCAGTAACTGGCCAGATGGACACACTCTGTTGGTAAATTTCTGATTATGCTCAGAGATTTAATCTCAAAAATTAGCATAGCATCCTTTTTTTTTTTTTGGTCTCTTTTGTGCTGAGGACAGCCCTTTAGAGTTTCTTAGCATTAAGGACAGTTCCTCATGTAGTCTTAATCTAGTTGTTAGATACATTACTAAGCTCTCAATCTCAACCAAAAATAATCGAAATTTCCTATTCTACTGCCTCATTTGCCATGCTTTCTCTTACCTCTATGCAGTTTGCATTGGCTGACCTACTTCTGTTTGTTCAGTCTTTGTATCTCAGAAAAGAAAAATCATATTTTTACAAGAAAAAAATCAAAGTAAGACTGCTGCATTGAAATGCTCTGACTTCTTCAGCTATATTCATAAAGCTGGCTCAGTATATGAAAATATACAGAATTTGGCTAGTATTTTTCACAGAGGGGAGTTGCTCATTTCATGTACTTAAAAATAAATCATGGTCTAAGAAGTTTATTTGTAAAGCAGTGACACATAATTAATTGCCAACAAGTGAACTTTACCTTCAAGATTAATAACAGCGATATGACAAATAAATCACGATACTAGATACATACAAAATGTTAACAAACCTTAAAAACATCTAAGCATCTTTCTTGTAATTAGTGTCCCTTCTTCTAATCACACACAGAGTGATGTGCAAACGTGTGCCATCCCCGTGTCTGTGTGGGGTTGCACATGCACCCCCTCTCCTAGGTTCCCCCCTTCACACACTACACACGTCCATCTCCCACTGGAGATGTGGGTGCCTCTGGTCTGCACGTGCCTCTGCAGCTCCCCACAACCTGCTGGTGCAAAATCCATCACAAAGTCCCACAGGCACACCAAGAGGTGGGGTCCCACGTGTGCTCCCCATGCCCATCTCCCCAGTTCCACGTGGGCGGCTCGTGGGTGCCCCGTGGGAAGGCTGCGATGATGCAGGGCAGCTCCTGGCAGTGCCACACAAGGCTTTGGCTGCCGCTGCCTCCACTCCAAGGTGTCTCCTCCTGTTACAATCTTCTGTGCTTCTTTTCCATGCTTCTTTTCCAGCTGACTCCTTTGTTTCAAGTCTCTTTGAAGTTCCCTTTTCACCCTTTTAAGTCTTCTGGTGGTCATCATCCACTTTAAGTGGCCAGCCTGGGGCAAACACCCTCCAGATAGTTCTCTGTATTCGAGCCACATGCAGTGCCCACATTTGCAGTTTAATCTTTGCATGTACTGCTACCCAGGCCACTCACCAGTGGTGGCCATGCAGGCACCCAAAATACCTGTCCATTCTTCAGGAAAAATTTGAATTTGCTCTTAAAAGTCTCTCAGAGTCCTCCAAAAAAAAGTTGTTACTCCTATTGTAGTTCATACAAAAGCACATGAAATGCTGTAAACAAAGAAGCGATAGCTTTGCATGTCCAGCTTTCATATATTATTGATGATAGTCACGTTTCCATACCACCTTCAAAGTGGACTCTCTTATACCAAGTACCACTAGCAAATTCATTACCAAATTTAACCCCTATAGTTGTGTTTATAAAAGTGCTTAATGCTCTGTGTTATGTACATTTGGGTCATGATTTTCTAGAAAAAGGCAATTTTTTCCAGGGACCAGAGAATTATTTATTTTTTTTTGTCTAGAGGGTAAAAATTAAGTGTATGAAACATTGAAAAGAAGAAAACAAACCATATACTAAAAGAAATCCCTATGAAATTAGAAGATAATTGCTTTGAATTTCAGTACTTTCATAGTATTACTTAGTATTTACAGAACTGCCCTGCTTTTCTTGACTGCTGATTAGTTACCACACGTCGAGGTAAAGCCAGAAACTTCTAGCAGCTGAACTGGGGTTCTATGTAATGTGTGTTTCAGAAACTTTTTGCATATTAACATTTAATTGTTTTCAGTTTCTTCTTCTTAGTGTCCTTTAAAATGTATTAGTAACACTGATTCTCGTACTGTAAGGTTCTGATTCTCATACTATAAGGTTCTGTGAGTTTTATGGCAGGAAGATGACAAATTTTACTGGCTCCGTGAATGTCTGTTCATTGTATTGAACTAAGACCATGAACAGACTACCAAGCAGAGGTACTGGCAACCAGAAAAAGTGACAGGTATAAAGTTCTTCTATTCCTTCCACAAACTGACTTTTTTTTCTGTTTCAGAAGCCCTCATCCCTTTGGATCAGGGAGAAAGATTTAAGAGGAGGTGCCACTGAGCTAGTTACGTAAACTGATTTTTTAAAGAATTCAGGGATAGGTACACCACCGGCTCTCCGGGCAGCTTGCTCCAGGGCTGCATCACTCTCACGGTGAAGAACTGCTTCCTTGTACCCAGCTGCAGTTTCACTTGCTGCAACTTGTGACCAGCACCTTGTCCTTTTACCTTCCACCTCTGGGAAGAGTCTGGCTCCATTTGCTATATAACCCACCATTAGGTCGTGAAACATGGGAGACACATCCACCCTTAGTCTTCTCTTCTTCAGAAGGACAAGTCCAGCTCACCCAGCCTCTCCTCATACACCCTATGTGTTAGTCCTCTAGTCATCCTCTACTGTAAATCTTTCTACTGAGGACCAAAAACTGGTATGGTCTCATCACTTCCTTTGGTTTTATAGTCTCATAACACAGCCCAGGATGCTGTTGGCCATCCCTCCTGCCAAGGCTCACCACTCACTCCAGTTCAGCTTACTGCCCACCAGCAGCCCTAGGGTCTCTTCAGCAGAGCTGCTCCTCGGGCCGGCAGACCCCAGGCTGTACTTGTAACCAGCGGTTATTTCTTCCCAGATGTAAGACTTTATGTTTGTCTTTGATGAACTTGGTGACATTCCTACTGGCCCACTCCTACAGCTTGCTGAGCGGTCCCTCCAAAGGGCAGCCCTACCCTACAGCACAGTGACCGCTCCCACCCATTTGGTGTGACCCAAAGGCCTGCTCAGGGTGTATTTCATCTCGTCATTCAGATAGAGAAAAGAATTTAGTTGCCTTTTGGTGGGTTAAAAAATCCATGGTTAAGACGACTCCTAACAGATAGAACAGTTCAATACCAAAGACTAGGAGTGCCATTTCCCAGAAAATTAAACTCCTGGGAGGAAGGCAAGCTAGACTGAAATTTCAGGACACAGAAGAGGGAACTGAATTCAGGACTCACATTTTTGGAATAAACAACTAAAATCCCCCAAAGATTAAGCTTTTTTAAATTCTTCTTTGGCTTGGTTTTTATTACATCTGTCCAGAAATGTATAATAATTTTAAAAGTTCTCATTCTTATTTTAACTTTGGTTAAATCTTTTTTAGTAACATTTGCTTGGATTAATTGATAGTTTCAGTTGCCTTAGAAAAAAACTCCACAGTTTTTCCAGACAAATGCATTACTGAATAGATTGATGTTACAGAACCTAGGAAGTACAGTGTGCCGGTGCTGTTTAAAGTCTGATGTCTGAAGAGCCACGAAATGTTTTCTGGCTTCTAAGGCCCACTGTTCATCCAAGAGGCAAAAAGCATTTTCCTTGCCAATTGCGAATGCAAAGGTCACCTTCATTTTATTATCAATAGTTACCTTATAAGATTGATTATTATAAAACTATCTTTCCAATTTTGCTGGGTTTTTAACTTCTCCCTTTTTATCACCAAAGACTAAAAATACATAAAAGCTTCTGTAACTTCCATCTCACAAGATGAATTGATTCTTGCATCAAAAAATTTGCAGCAAATCAGTTTTATACAACACCAAAGAAACTACATAGGACAACCCTTTCAAATAACTTTCTTTTTTTGTCTCAAAATTTCTAGTCTGCCATCAATACAATGACCTTTCTAATGCTATCACTTCACAAAATTTTGAATAATAGAGATGTGAAAGACAGGATTATTAGTAGTAGTAGTCTTGGAATATTTTCATTGGAATATTATCTTGTATAATTCATGCAAACTATTTTCTTAAAGAAGCAGCCTGAGTCCAGAATAAGGTCCTGCACCTTATTGTTTAAATTCCTGGGATTTTTTTCCTTTGGTATCAAGAAAGTGTTAATTTTTTCTAAGATTAGCTGTCCAAACCCACTCACAAGAGTGTGAAAAATTGGTCATGAGGATATGTGTGCAAAAATTCTGACAGCATGATTAAATACTATATTGAGATTCTCTGAGTCTTTCATTATTTTGGCCATAATTTTTACTGGTGTAAATAGGAGGATAGAATTTCAAAATAGATTTTTCTCTGCACCTGGAGAGAACACAAAACTTCACTTCTTAATGAGGAAAAATGGCATGGATTTGAAGGACAATGAAAAAGAATTCTAAATACTTTTGGAATTCATTTTAATATGAACTGTCTTCTCTCCAGAAAAACTTTGAATCAAAACCTCAAAATTTAAGTTTTTTTTTTTGTTGTTCAGTAGTTCATTTTTAATCAAGTATAGTTTAGATTTAAAAGATTTATTGGCTTTACTCAGTTTAGAAATAATTAAATCATATCCCTCTCTTATTAACTCTCGGTAGAAAACATTCCCTTCTGTCTCCATTAGGCTTGTACCCAATTGCTCACATCTTTCCTCACTGGCAGTAATTGTTTCACGCAGAGAGTCCAGCTGTTAGGCCATAATATCATTGTCCCAATCTATCATATTCAATGAGTTCTGGAAAGTTAAATCACTTCTGAAGCCTACAATGAGGAGCTATCTAAAGATAACTTTGCATATATAGGACAAGATGTTTTACTCATAAAAGTGCCATTTACTCTTGTTTTCAGCAATCCCCAAAACTAGTTTCAGAAAAATCCCATGGGAGAAAAAAAAAAAGGAAAATAAAAAAGTCTCTTTTTTCAGTTTGTGAAAACACTGATTTTTTTGTTGTACTCGTGGAAATTGATACTCTTCTGCATTATATTTGCAGGAAAATGTTCTCTGTTTTACTACAGAAGGCATGCCTTTCAGGGTTTGCTGAGGGCAGTCAGCCACATTGTAACTTACTTCATGGTGTGGAATCAAAATCTGCAATGATGACTGATTTTATATGTTTTTTACCTCAGACTTGTTATGTTTGGAAAATTATTGGATTCGATCTGCTTTGATATTAAAAAATAATATAATCTATTCACATTTAATATTATTCTTTTATCTTTCTAAAATAATGAATTTGGTGCTAATGTTGCGAGTGAAAATCAAAACCCTAGTGGATGGTCAAATTCTGATCTTGGAAAAAGTGGCTTCTAAAAATATTGACTGTAACATATTTTGAAAGATTTTAGATTTCAAAAACTTATGTAAATACAAGTTATTGTTGTTACTATTATTATTAAGTATGTTTAAGCAGCACTAGATTTTAACTGTGATGATGTATTACAAGTTTATAAAAAATGTCATATTTTAACCTTTATAGAACTAGGGAGTTGACATGATGTTCACTTAATATTCTTCAGTCATACTGTTGAAGACCCAAGGCAGTTTGTCATCTGAGGTGTATTAACCAGCATGACAGAGACTATAGGGATATTTTGACACATGTCAAATCAGGGTAATAGCTATATTATCCAGGCAGCATAAGGAGATGATTACAAAATTCTAGTGTACTGCAAACCTGTCAGCATCTGGAATAGAACCTGAATTTCTACAGAAGATTTGGTTTTTTATTTTTGTAAGTATAGATATCTTGTAAGGAGTTATACTTGTAATTCAGCCTAGGTGTATCTATACTTCAGGTATAGAATTATAGAGCAAAGAATTCGATGCCTTGTGCCAATGGTATTATTCTTCAGAAAAAGTCAGAATCCTGGTTGGATGTTTTTCCTGAATTTATTGTGAGGGACGAGTATACTGAACTCCTATGCTGTAGAAATTTTGATGGAATTGCATATGTATAACATTTTTAGCCCAGTTTGAAGCAGATGAAAAGACCCCAAAAACACAACACTGGGGACTGCTGATTTATTCAGATGATTAATGCTGCTGTAACTGACTATTCAGATATGTTTACTCATAACAGGACAAATTCATCACATCCCTACAAACAAACTAAACAGGTCCAAGAGGTGCTGCTGAGTCTTCAGGGCTGTTGCACACTCAGCAAGATCTGGAGCTCTGCTTTGGCCGGAGCCAACAGCCATCTCTCAACACAGTGGAGGACATGGTCAAACAAGGGACCACACCAACCCGTCTGCCTTTGGCAAAGTTCAGTCATCCTGTTGGGCAGCTGTGGGGACACAAGCAGAGCCATGCCACAGCTGGCTTCAGAGGCAGAAAAAAGTCCCATGCCTGTTACATCTACCAATAGCTCCTGTTTCTGTAGAGCAGCGCTGGCTTGTGCCATGGATTGTATGAATGCAAGGGGAAGAGGAAGATAACATAGCCCTAGATAGCCTGGTTCTTGCTGTGCTGACACCCTGCCATATTCACCCCGCTCTGCAGCCTTCCTGACATCGTAGAAATGCCTTCGAAAACCATACAACACTGAGGCACAAAGGCAGGCATCAAAAGAGTAAGCGGTGAGATAGCACTGAGTCATTCATATTAGAGAGATGGGTCAGTCTGCTATGAAAATGAAGCGAGAAAGGGGTAAGTACTAGTGCAAAAGAGCTTCACTTGAGCTATTGTTACTCCGTAGCTGGGGTCACTGAAACAGCATACACTACTCTAAGGATGCATGGATGCTGTGATAGGCCTTTTCACAGGAAGGGGCTGAGTTCTCCCAAATACCATCTAACAGATAGAAACACGATTGTATGAGCTCTAGCTACAATCCTGCCCATAACTTCACTGTAACATATATTTTCAGAAAACTGAAGGGAGAAAACCAGGTCTTCAGTCCTTGACATTTCTGTATACGTCCATATCAGGAGAATTTGTACTGAAATTGCCATTTGCTGTATGAATACCACCTCACTTTCCCATGCAGCCATGAATTAACTAGAGCAAGAAAGGAGAAAGAGTTGACTGAAATATATATTCCTTTACCATGTGATACACCAGAAAGACACAGCTAAGCACATTACACGGAGGTGGCATCCACCCCTATATCCTCCTTAAGTTCTAAAAAAATGTATAATTTCCATATTTTACCTATGATGTCCTTATAAAAATTCCTTAGAGAAAAGGCCTCTTCTATCACATTATTACATTTGTATGCAATGATAATTACTGAAATGACAGAATGGAGTAGAGATGGATTGCAGCGTTGGCAAGCTGGAGAGTGTCTCTAAGGTAATATCAAGTATGAGGTATGGAAGACAGATTCCTTGAGCCAGAACTAGTTGGACTTCATATTTCTGGTATTTTGGTTTTTGATTGTCACTTCAGATATTAAAACAACATAGTTGATGAATTTTTTTTTCAGGAATGAAAAATCTCAGCAAACTCTCCGTTACTTTTTTCCTGTAAAATACAAGATATCCAAAATATTGCTTTGTCCACATTACTAAAATGACTATCACATTCTTTTGTTCTAGTAATTATTATGCTACTGTAATTTTAGCAAACATAATCTTCTGTCAAGCTGCTGTTCCTTGTAGTGTTTTGAAAATCCTACTTATGTAAAGAATGGAAAATAATTTATATTTAAGATTGTTGCCAGTAAGTTCATTCATTAGCAGAATTTTGAAGCCATTTATTTAGGGCCAGACAGACTTCCACTTAGTCTTGCAAGTTATCACAGTAGCTAATACACAAAGTAGGTGCAAATCTAGCCCAAAATAAATAATTCCAGGTACTGAGTAACAAAGATTTACTAACGATAAACTCAAATGCAAATTATTGAGCTACTCACATGAATAAGTGGTAGTCAACTTGAATGACTAGGAAACTCTGGCCCCTTTAAGTGTCAGCATAGCAGAAAAGAACTAAGAAAACAATACAAGTCAGTGAACCATAGCTAGAATTATTAAGAGAAAATTGATTTTTAAAAATGCTGAAAATAAATCTTAATAGCTATGTATGCCACTGAATTTAGCAAATTTCTCCAATAAAATAAATTGATAAATCTAGTCCACTTCACTGCCAGATGTTACTGAAATTATTTCAGGATCTATAAGCAAGAGTGGTGTATGCATAATCACATGTTGTCACAAATTTGGCAGCTACTCTTATCTTTGCTTCATTGCATTGCACGGTTCCCATTTGTCATTTAGTGTCACAAACCCTCAAGCATGAGCGATTAGAGTGCTTCAGCTAACATGCTGCTACAATGGTTTAAATGAAGAGTAGAAACTCACTTTCTAAATGTAGTCCGTAGAGAGAGACAAGTAAGATTACTCATAAATGCCTAACAGAGTTGATTAACAGGTATGTTTCCAAGACTCATCTCCTTAGACTCAAAAAGTGCAAAAATGATCACGTCTTTATCAATTAAGCTAATTCATCTATTAAAACTCTCTCTTGAAATTAATATAAACCCATTTAAGGATGATTATTGTACCTTTCATTCTACTTTCAATTTAACTTGTCATTAAAGTCTTTTCTATCTCTGATTAGTTTTGAACCCCTTAATTACACGGCACTACACTGAAAGAAACTGTCATTGCAAATGAGTAGCTAGACAGGGATTTTTCTTTTAAGGCACAATCTAAAATGAAAAAGATAAAAGAAATATTTGGTTTGGTTGTTTTAATTTCTCTAGGGACACTGTTAAAACAAAAGACAAAGGTTTCAATGCTCTGCTTTTTAAGATAGACTATCATGTTTTAGAATGCAGTTCATAAGATTACCTACAAGGACTTTTTTAAGCAAATGTATAGCATGATTTATTGGAGGAGAAGAATCCCTTGTTTGTGATTTTAAAATTGACAAACTCCCGTGTGCAGTCGAAACATTTCAAACAGAACTCAGTCATGTTTGTCTACAAACACATTCATACATACCCGAATTTGTTGTCCTATGTTCATATCTCACTCTGCAGGGATAGCTGCAGAGCACTACGATACTATAGTGTTTCAGCAGATGGTGAATTCTTTTATTCTTTTTTTTCTATGACCAATCATGGTATTACTCCTATAAATTGTACACAAGGCTATGCTAAGTTTATTATGATTATGCAATGTAGCCTCCTTTCTTCTGTATCATTTTATTTCGCTCATCCTTCTCTCTTACCGTTAGACTAAACTCATCAACAGTCATCATAAGCTTGTTCTTCTCCACTACTTTTTCCACTTGAAAGTACTTGTCAAAAATATGAATTGCTTACTTCTCATAATTATAAGGAAGCTAGACTTACATGCCATTCATAGCATCTTTTACATAAAAACTACTATAACTATTATCAGACTCAGTCATTCAGCCATGCTGAATTCACTGATTCACTGCCATTTCTCTTACAAGTATGTATTTCTGGTAATTTTGAAGTGTCTTATACAGTGAGACTGGTCTTTGTGCTGAATACACTTGTATTAATCATAATTTCAGAGGATGTACTCCTAACTTAGTGTGGTATACATAAATGTTATTATGTCTCTTATTTTTTCTTTGTTCTTTTGCATAATATCTATATTAAATGTATTAATGATAATTTTCAGAGGATGTACTCCTAACTTAGTGGTATACATAAATGTTATTATGTCTCTTATTTTTTCTTTGTTCTTTTGCATAATATCTATATTAAACCATTGCTTATGCTTTAGGTGCAAAATAATACACTACACAAAATAAAACAAAACAAAACAAAACAATGAGTCAAAAGTATATGACTGTGTTCCAAAGCTCATTTGTGTTTATATCAGGCAGACAAATAAACTGATGCATAACTCCATTAATCATAAAAATAACTGTTCTGATTCTATAAGACCTTTAAAAATTAGAGTGATGTTAATCATTTCTCCTCCTCTTACTTTTTGCTGTTTGCTTAGCTGAGTGGAGTTTCATACTTTATACCTGAGCTCTACTCTTTTTTGCAGAAATCAGGAGCACTGCAGTTTTGCAGTGGCAGACTTTGCAAGGGAGAATGTACATTAGGAAAAGAGGAGTATATTTTAACTGAATCATTACATACTGTGATTATACATATTTATATACATGTAGATATGTAGACATATTATATTTTATGTGTATTTTAATTCTGAGCTCAAAGCATACTACAGATAAATAGAAAATGAGTAAAATATGTAAGCTGTATGGAGACTTTACACATTAGAGGAATAGACGAGTATTTCAAGCTCTTGTTCAAAAACTAGAGTTAAGATATTGTGGCATAGTAAATAACATCTCTTTCATACAAAAAGACCTGTAATGTTTTGAAGAGAGCTAGAATACTGTAGTTCATTTCTACCAAAGAAAATTGTTACACTCCAAGTGGTTCAATAATGCAATTCCAACTTTGTACATACAAGAAATAACACGGTATTAAATAGACAAATAATTAGTGGATCAAAACTCAGAGGTAATGAATAGCCTTACTTTGGGGAACTTTGGAGGTCACTTGCTCATCACAAGCTCAGGAGCTCTCAAGTTTCATCTAAGAGGGTGCAGATGAAGTGTGTGTTACAGAATAAAAAGTCAGGCAGAAGAAAAATCATAACCTGTAACACAATAAACAACAAATAAAAATGTGTTTTCCACACTATACCACCACAAACAAACCATTGCATTTGGATAAAAGACTCTAGAATTTCTTCTGTTCATCATTCTTGGGAATTAAGATCTCAAACCTGCAGGTGTGCAGTCATAGCTAGAGGGGAGTAACAGCTCAGAATCTGCCAAGAATGTTAAATGCCATGTAAAAAGAATTCAGTTTGCTCAGTCACTGTGAGGATCTGCCATTTCTACCTATGCTATTTAAAGGGATAGAGATTCCCTTTACTGGACTCCTCGGCATGTATGGTGTGTGACATCACGGAGGGCATATCTTAAGGGATGTTTATGCGCATGATTTCACCTACATTACAAACTAGTTTTGGGTTGTTCTCATATACTCATCCTATGAAAGAGAGAGTTTCTGCCACCTCTCATCAGCTCAAGAGCAATGCCAACAAGTCAAAGTGATCCTTCCCATCTGCTCAGGAGTGGTAAGAGGCACCTGAAGAGCTGTGTCCAGTTCTGGGTTCCCCAGTCCATGAGAGACATGGACATGCTAGAATGAGTCTAGCAAAAGTCTCAAAGATGATGAAGGGACGGAAGCATCTGACACATGAAGAGAGGCTGAGAGAGCTGGGACTGTCCAGCCTGGACAAGATAAGGCTCAGGAGGGACCTTATTAATACGTATGAATACCTGCTTGGGGGGCATAGAGAGGTTGGAGTCAGACTCCTCTCAGTGATGCCCCATGGAGGACAAGAGGCAAAGGGTGCCAACTGAAACACAGAAAATTCTGTTCGAAAATAAGAATGAAACTATTTACTGTGAAGGTGGTCAAATGGTGGCACAGGTTGCCCAGAGAGGTTGTGGGATCTCCATCCTTGGAGATCTTTAAATGCTGGCTGGACATAGCCCTGGGCAACTGTTAGGTTTTGTGATAAAAGCTGATCTGAACCCACAGAGGCCCAAAGGCAGGTGGGGAAACCCAAATGGTACCTTGCCCCGGCTACTCCCAGGCCACCACAGGAGAGCGATCGGCCCATCCAAGGTCCATCTCAACCAGCCCAGAGAACCGCAAGAGCACCAAGGCAGGCAGGAACCCAAAATAAGGACTCAGAAGAAGGCACACCCTGTCTGGGCCCCTCCCGGGGCTTTCCCAACAGAACCTCAGCCCAAGTGTCCAGGCACAAAACCCATCAAGATGAGTCAACGCTAGACTTGGACTTTTGGACTAAGAGGGGTTGCTGCCTCAGGACATGGGGCACATTATGGGATGCAGGGGAAGAGCATTCTGGGGATTGTACAAGACTTGTTATGGGATATTTAAGGGAGGACGCAAAAGTGGGGAAAGGCATGGATGTGGGTGACTTGGGGAGGCACAAGTTGGGGAAAATCTCTTTCCTCTGTGTGTGTGTACAGAAGAGTCTGTGGTGCCAGCAGCTGGAGTCAGACATAGGTTACAGCACCCATGTGTCTTTGGTGCCAGCAACTGGAGAAACTGGAGTGAGTGAAACCGTTCAACAGCCTCCTGAGTGAGACCAGGGGTCAGAGGACCTAATATCCATTGTGTCAATGACTGGAGTGAGTGTGGGTGTGTGACTGAGTATGTGAGCACTAGCAAAGATGAAGCTGGACTAGTTGGCAAGTACGTGAAGTAGCCTGTGAGTCAGGTGTGTCTCTAAGGGTGAGACAATGGGGCAGTTGGCTAGTGGGTGGCCAAGGTGTCCCTGCCAGCTTCCAGAGAGCGGTGTGACTGTGTGTGTCTCTGTATGGAAGTGTCCTGAGGGGTAAGGCACCTGGAGAAACAAAGGATCCAGGGTCAGTCACTGGGCAGACTGAGTGGCTGAGCTCAGCTGCTGGAAGGCTCTACTTTGAATATATGCATATATGTATTTCCCAGTAATGAACGTCCATCCTGCTTAGCTACAGAGGGAACGAGATGAAGATGTTGGAGCTGTATGTGGCTATTTGAGTGTGGACTGTGTCATCTGTGTGGCCATCCATGTATATATGCATATGTGTTGGATGGATGTGTTTGTGTGTGCCTACTGGGGATCCATGTTCACCCTTGCTCCTGGTTGGACCTGCGGATGTGGAGCTGAAGCATACTCGCTTCCCGGGTTGCAGGATTCAGCTCCCTTAATGCCAAATGGCTCTAACTGATCCTGCTCTGAGCAGGGTGTTGGACTAGATGACCTCCAGAGGTCCCTTCCCACCTCAGCCACTCCATAAGCCCATGTTTCAAGTTCTTTTCTACTGCATAGATAGCCCAATTTATCTTCACGAAATGTAAAACGCCCCTCAGTATAAATAACACATCTTGCCCTTTAAGGACCAGCAAAGAAGGAGCAATGAACTGTTTGGCAGATGATAGCATACAGTGCTGAAAGCAGAGGAAAAGAGTTGGGGATGATACAGTGGAAAAAAGAGAGGCAGTTCAACTTGTGTTGTGGCTCTTGCCTCTTCAGGGACTCAGGAGGAGTTTGGAATAGGTGGCTTACACTGAAGGAAGGTATTTCCTGGCAGCTTCTCCTCTTTCCTGTGGAGTTCCTGCAAGCCCTGTGGAGCAAACGGCTTCAGATAGGAAGTGTGGTGGCCATGTGGGTGCCCATGGCTTGTTAGGCAGCTGGCAGCCATCAACAACAATGCTACTGGGCTGGGCTGGGCTGGGGACACCAAGGCTGCTGTTGCAGTGTTAGACAACTGTGCCACGAGAAGGGAGGCAAAATTGATGAAGTCTCACCTATGTTGTCTTTTGGGAGCAGTTCTAGTGTGAATGACATGTCTTGATGTATTGAAATTGAAAAGGGGGGGAAAAATCGTGAAGGTAAAACTGCCTTGGTGGTACAGCATCTTAAGTACACACCTTTTTCTTAGAACAGGTTTTTTTTGTCCAAAAAAAACACGAAAAAATTTGTGAAGTTCTCTGTCTGCACATGGTGTGACTTTACGTGGTATGATTACCACAGTCTCTGAACACCTTGTGGATTTTTAACATCTTTACATAAAATGTATTTATCTTCAATGCTATAAATAATTTTGTTCTACCTACATTATCCTCCCTCTTAATTTTCTTATACACTCCCACTCCCAGTATTCACCCATGTAGTTCATTTGTCATTTTTCCCCATAGTCATTATTTCACTGTCCTCTTATACATAGCCCATTTGCGTGGTATGACTTCCAGGTCTTATCTGTGAGAATCATACCTACTCCTTATTAAACGTCACTCATAGACCTATTCTTGCAGTGTGCTGCCTACAAAGGAATTAATGTTATTCAAAGCACTAATATTAAAAGTTTAAAATTAGATTCCAGTATATCTGTTCCCTATTCTCTAACCTTTGTCTGTTTGTCTATTTAGCCTTCATCATAAAATTCTCAAGAAGCAAATGCTTGTTCCTGAATAATAAGTACCAAACAGACATGAACCAGTACTAAATAATGGATAGCTGTGGTAGAGAAAATGAAATTCAGATCTGTATTAAGTCAGCAGAAGCTTGTGTTAATGCCTGAATTTGTCTTATCTCCTACTGTATGGAAGTTCATTGCATTTTTGTCTTTAATATACAACACCATTTTTATGTGAAATTTAGCATTGCGTTCTATGAATAAACTGTTAGCTATAACAATAAGAAATAATGGGAGAAAGTTCTTTCACATATCTGTAATTCCATGAATTTCTCATTTGTGAAGATGAGGTCCAAACTCACTTTTTAAAGAGTGACTTCAAGATTGTAGGGAATTTCACAAAACTAGCGAAGGGAGTTCATTGTCATAGTCTTGCCAATCCTGCTCCCATAGAACACAGAATTGTATAGAAATAATTAGATATATGTATCTAATTATATTGTACCTATAGGAATAGAGATTTTGAAAGAAATTAACAGCTACATTAAAGGGACTTTTTATATTGATGTATTTTTCTTGCATTACCTCTGACTGTTATTCATTTCCTCTGTAGAGTATAGACATCTGGCAAAATCAGACGACAGTAGTCTCCATTGGCAGCAAATGGCTTATTTTAGAAGTCTACTTAAGGATGAGATTAATATTACCACAGAAGTTCCACTTTGTAAGTGCTGACAATAAAGGACATATAGACAATTAGCTCAGGTATAAACCTCTGTCACATACTAAAAATCTGCCTTTCGTAACATGAACCTCTTGTAGTTTAGCAGAAGCAAAAATTTGGACTTTTCCCTCCGATTCAGTTCATTAAATTTCCACTTTCACTAAAACATAAGGCTGGCGAGATCATATTTTTAAGCCTATATTATTTCAAGCCAGATTCTTGGCAGAGCTGTGGGACAAGCTCCCCTATCCTCAGTTGTATCTTGCACCTTTAGAGCTTTACTCTCACGGTCTTTAGTATCCTGTTTATTCCTATTTGCCCTCATGCTTAATAGAAAATAATTGAAGTCATGTCTTACATGGATGTTTCTATAAATCTGAACAACCGGAGTCATCTTTTCCCACTGTTAATCTGAAAGGGTACAGATTTCTGGCACTCTTATAAGCTGCCCTGAAGAGTTAAGGCAGGTTTTATCTGGCCACCTGGGCTAGTTGTCTAGATCCCCTCTGCTGTCAGTTTGGAAATGTGCCTGCAGGGCACAATTAACCTCATTCTAAAAATCAGATTAATTCTAATCTAGAAGTGCCTAGTTCTCTCCCCTCACTATAAAAGAAGTTCAGACAGTTACCTCTGAAATATTCATCTTTAGTGGGGAGATCGAAAGGCAGGAATCTTACTCAAAGCATTTGCCCTAATCTTTAAACAAAACCAGTGCCCCTCCTATTGAAATACATCCTTTGAGCTCACTATTCGACTCAATAGCAGTGGCTTGCTCCAGGCAATCATTAATTATTATAATGCATATAATGATAGTGAAGCTGGTGAAGGGCCTGGAGCACAAGTCTGATGGGGAGCGGCTGAGGGAGCTGGGGGTGTTTAGCCTGGAGAAGAGGAGGCTGAGGGGAGACCTGATCGCTCTCTACAACGACCTGAAAGGAGGGTGTAGCCAGGTGCAGATTGGCCTCTTCTCCCAAGTAACAAGTGATAGGATGAGAAGAAATGGCCTCAAGTTGCACCAGAGGAAGTTTAGATTGGATATTAGGAAGAATTTCTTCACTGAAAAGTCTGTCAAGCATTGGAACAGGCTGCCCAGGGAAGTGGTGGAGTCCCCATCCCTGGAGGTATTTAAAAGATGTGTAGACGTGGTGCTTAGGGACATGGTCTAGTGGTGGGCTTGGCAGTGCTACGTTAAGGATTGGACTCGATGGTCTTAAAGGTCCTTTCCAACTGAAACGATTCTATTAATCTATGTCAGATACAAGCGCTACGTCAGCAGTTTTGGAATTATTGTGAGCTTTGAATGATGTGAAGCTGATCACCTGCAACACAGAGCTATTTACACTTCTCATGACATTTCAAACCTTAGCTGAAGAGAACATCTCCTTTTGATCCAACACAAGAAGGACATGGACCTGTTGGAGAGAGTCCAGAGGAGGCCACGAAGATGATCCGAGGGCTGGAGCACCTCTCCTATGAAGACAGGCTGCGAGAGTTGGGGGTGTTCC
>NW_009630425.1:76226-104521 GCF_000690535.1 Cariama cristata
TGCCTATGGCAGGGAGTTGGAACTGGATGGGCTTTAAGGTCCCTTCCAACCAAACCATTCTGTGAATCTATGATATGATTCTATGATCTCAAACTCATTTTAAATTTTACAGTAATAACATAAACCTTTATATCAGCGGTATCATGGCATATTTGTTGAGTGATTTTTGTGGACATTATTATTGTATGCAGCACTAAATGAGCTTTCAGCCAAATCTTAAGACAACATTCCTGCCTCAGCCACAGAATGTATATGATATACCATATACAGACTTCTCTCTGCCTCCCTCAGACAACCACATGAACATCTCTACTTTTTTCAGACAACAAAACTGTAATTGACAGGTGATATCAGCAAGACTACAAAGATCTCTGGGTAGACCATGCCTTCTAAGGCATTGATTTCTATGCTTATTTCATCTTCATCTCCTTACCATCAAAACTACAATGACAGAGCCTGAGTGTGTCACATAACAATATTGTGATATGCTAAATGACAAGCTGTGTCCCAGCTGAAGTTATATAAGGCTGAAAAGAAACAAAAGGACCATATAACCCGAATTCCATTCTCATTAGCTCTGTTTTCAAGGCTCCAAATTCTGCTTTCTTAGAAATTCAGGCAACTGAGTCAATTAACATTTAGGTCAATGTTTATTCTGTCCAATATCTCTCTGGAGGAAAATTAAAGAAGTTGTCGTCTATTTTTATCAATTCATCTTTTTGTCTGTCAGTAAAGGTATTAATATAATTAAATGATGAACAGAAGTAGCCTATGGCCTTTGAAACCTCACAATATTAATTGGAAGAGATGGCTTAGAAGTTTGATTCATGGATTATCACCACAAAAAGGTGCTTGCTCCTTTTTAGATTTTCCTTCTACTTTTTTGCCCCCACTTTTTCCCTCTGCTTCTAGCATATGGAGAAACCAGTTCAATAGTTACTGGTGGGGATTATTTCAGTGCTTGCTGTTCAGAGTGCAAGCTGCGACAGGAAAGGCTGATGGATTGCTCCCCATGGTACTGAATGACTTTGAATTTTAGTACTCTCTGCAATTTTCTCCCTCCCAATTGACATTAGAAAATGAGGAAAAGATTTAGTTTATTTTCTAAAGCAAAAATCTGTGGAAAATACACAGGTTTTTTTGTATTAAATGTGGCTAAAGGAGTTGATAAACCTGTGGATACAGAAGGTAAATGTCATTTAAATGAGCACTACCTTAAAATAATGAATTTTTGAGGCTTTACAATAGTTGGTATTATCAAAGGATGCACCAAAGATGTATTATTTCGTGTCGCTTTCTGTTTCTCATCATAATAAGGGCATAGCAGCCAAAACCCTCCTAAGAAAACTAGTCAGAGGAACACCGATTTACAAAACTGGTAAAGACAAGGCACAAACAACAGATGTTTCTATTTGTTTAAGAAAATTATTTCAACTTCTATGTGCTATATTTTATTATATTTTCTAAATTAATATCTTATAAAGATGGGCTGAATATTTGTGAACTTCAGTAGTGGGTTTTCACTGAATTGCACATAGTTACTATATTCAATTTAATAACCAAGTTTTATGTACAATATCTGAGGGGAATATTATTTCATTACCATTCAAAGAAAACCCAATAAAAACACAAACACACTCAAAGTCTGCAGTGTGCCCACAGTGATGAGTGACTAATCAATTTTAGAGGTTTTTATTCTGAATGGTATCAGATGATCCAGGAATTTGAAGAACAGCAGTCCCAACAGTCCCTTAAGGGCTCAAGTCCTGACACTAGCTCAGCATCCTCCATCAAGTCTTTCAATAATGCCAGAGTGGCAGCTGAAACAAGTCCAAGCTTAGATGAGAGATTCACAGCCTCCATGCCAGTGGCCTCTGCCTACCTAGTCCCAAACTTAGCTGTAGCTATCAGAACAAACATAACTTAGATTTATCAGCCCCTGTTGGCTCATGGGCCAAAGTCAGTGTCAATACCCACACCAACACCAACTCTAATTCTAACCACAGTTTAGCCATTCTTATTAGACTTATTCCAAATACCTCTCCATCAGTCCCGAATGGGTTAAATCTCCACCTAATTCTAACTGGTTTATGTGCTTGTTTCTACTCAGGTTTAAGACAAACTTGATTGCCTGAGTTTTGATTTGGGTTTTTGGGGGTTTTTTTTGGAAGACTCAACCCTTATGGTACTGCAATGGTTGCTGTTTGGTCAAATCCTATTCCTGATCTCAGTCCTAGCACTGGTCAAGTAGAACACAAAATATCAGAACTATCAAAACCCATCAGCTTTTCCAGACACAGCTCAGATCTGTAGACCAGTCTCAACACTAAATCATATTCCCCAGCTGGAAAATCTTTCAGTGCTTGCCACTGGCCACCAAACAAATCTCTCCCTTGACCCCTTCTCTAATTCCGTTTTATAGATCTCTCCATCTCTTTTCCTACCATTACTTGATTAGCTGTTAATAAGCCCAGTCCTAAATGACACTCAGCACTCTTAAAGTCAAACTTGTCATAGCCTCAAAGATCATGCTGTCTGGTAGAAACTAGATCATTGAAACTTCATGACTCAACTCTAATTCTAATCCTCAAATTCCTGTAGTTCTGTAATCCTAATCCTGTAGTTCCTGTGTAGAAACCAGCCTTCTTCAAAAAGCCTGTGTTCTGGGTACCAAAGCAGCAGAAATGTCTCTTTGCAGCCCAAACTGAGGAGTGTGAATATTAAATGTACACTAAGTCATGCTGTGTGCCTCACCCTTTTGGTTAGCTGTAGATGCTTCTCTGCTTGCTGCTCAGCAATGTGACTGCTCTGATTCCCACTAGGATGTCTAAGTCATCCACTGCATAGGGACCAAAGGGTTCCTAGCCCTAGGTTCCACCTATTTGGATGCATGAGTCCTTTATGGGGACCCACCTATAGTGATATAATGAGGCAATGATTTATAAGGCATATATTTTAAATGTGAAGCATCCGCACCTTTTCATGCACAACTATTAATGAAGAATGGAAGAAAATATCATTACATTTAGAGTTTACAGGTTATTTGTTAAAGCTGATTTAGAATTCATTCAAGCTAGGTAAGTTCCTAGTGATACTTACGAGAAATTGTATTCAGTATAAAAATGTAATGAGTTCATATTGTTGCTGAGAATCTTTTCTTCTCTCCTAATAGAATTAATTTTTATGCTTATTAGGATCAAAGTAATTCTTTTCTTCACCATTTTATTATATTGGCTAAAACTGTGCTGTAAAATCTTTACTGGCCTCTTCTTTACTGTTTCTGATAGCATGAATATAACGGCAAATAATAGATTATGGTCTAATTGATGTGTCATGGAAGTGTCAGTACTTTTATTTTAGTCATACGTTAATTAGGTTCAAAGATGTGGTTCTGCAAGTACTTCAATCTAATTTCTCCAGAATTGTTCTGTGGAGTAACTGATGGCCTCCATGTGACAATACTGATACCCTTTCATGCAATCCTCCTCCCATATTCATATCATGTCAGCACCATAAAAGTAATTCTTAGACCTTTCATCAATGTTTTCTTTTGTGGATGGTGACACTAAGACTTTCATACCAGAGTAGCATTGCTTCTTTATACATGGCTGATGAAGAGTATCCCTGAAGAATAATTTCTTGCTCACATCCTTTTGTTTTAAAAGATTTCAATTTTTTTTCCCTGAATGTTGCATATTGAGAGAATTTTCTCACTCACTATTAAAACCCAGAAAACTTAAGGAAGAAATTGATTACTGAGATGTTATCTTCATATTTTCTTAAGAAACTAAAAAAGAGTAGACTTAAAAAATAACCTGAAATTATTTGAACTAAAATACTGGTGGGAAAGTGCTATTTGTTCCTTCAGAAATTCTGTCCAGATGAAAAATGCAACAATTAAGAAAATATTTGGGGAATAATGAAAATGTACATTTATCCTAAAATGTTAGGGAATATTCTACACGGAGCACACCACTGAGGTGCCTATTCTCAGTTTGTCAGTTGGACTCCTCCTCTTGATCACAGAAAGAGATAAATAGCCTTAGAAAACAATTTACCCACCTATCTTAGATATTTATATTAGGCTAAGATAAAACACCATCAGGACATGCCGCTTGCCATCTCTGTTCACTGACTTAGGGGCCTTAAATTCTCGACTGTTACAGTTTGAGACAGACAAAATAAATCCCATCCACCTAAGGCTGCATGTACTGATACCACTCAGTTATCAAGAAATACCCTTCACCTGAATCATTCTTGGCAGATACAAGTTTGATAGAATTAAAATCTCTGTAATTAAAGAAATATGGTGAGCCTTGTATTGCACTGCATAAAAACTTTCAGGGCTGAAGCAATGAGAGCAGGAAAAGCAGGGTAGCATTTATATTAAATAAAAACTATCACCATCCATTGAGGAAGAAAAAAACCCAAAAGCTTGTTTCAGGAAAACATTTGGTAATTTTGAATTCAAATTCAAAGTTTTAAAATATTTAGTTGTGTTATCTTTGGACTCCATTTGATCTCCAGCTGTCTAAAAACCTAAACCTTCCTATGCTTTTAAATGCACTGAGTGGATTTTCAGTCTGCAAAAGAATTAATATTTGATCCCTGTTACTAGGAAGAGAATAAGTTCTAATAAAAAAATACTTTCTATAAGGCACTCAGTTATTCACTCTGAATCATAGCTGAGTAAAGCAGTTAAAAGAGAGACTGTGGTATGAAATTATTTAAGAAAGATATTTTACTACATAAATACAAGGGATAATATGTGCCAAAATTAGTATTAAAAAAAGTTTCTAAAATTGACTGAAACTCAGCTTGAATATCAATAATTGTCAGCCCCTTCGTGAGCTCAAATCAGATTCTACTTAATTGATTTTCCATAAATTCAATTTTATAATTAAGAATATCTCCAATCTAAGTAGATTAAAGCATTTCACACATTTCCCATATACCAATCAAACTCTGTATGTTTTATAAACCATCTGAACAGTCTCTTCAACATTATTGACTTTTTCTTCTAATGATATAGGAGCATATTACACAAGTCTCTTTGTTTAACTGAGGTATCACACTCTAAGGCCCTAACTGCCTGAAAAACATTATATAAAAGTCACATTTAATGAATCTAAATTATTTTTTCTTATCTGGTTGTGTTAAAAAAAAGTAGTTATTGAATCAAGACACATCAGCTGAATAACGTCTGAACTCCATACAAAGCTAAAAATTTCTGGGACCATGGAGTCTGTCTAGGCTGCTTATATCTCTCTAGCTCTTTCACAAATAGAAAAATTTTTTAAAAGTCCCAATACTGTTTCTTCTCTCAACTTAGGTCTTCAGAGCCATATGAGCCATTCAAGCACATTCAATTAAACTATTTTAATAAGACGACAAAAGTTATGTCAGAAAAATTAACACAAAAATAATTAGATCAGGGTTTGCTTGAGGGAGAGTCTCCATATAAGTAGCAACTTGATTAAACAGGTTGCCATTTAAGCCATGTCTGAATAAAAGCCTATCTCATATCTAATGTTTAGTCTGACAACATGCATGAGTTTTACCAAGAACTTACCACCAGAGGCTTAACAAACTGCCTAACTTTTAAATGTGATACATAGACACCTTTATACATCTTCTTGTGATTTATAATATATGGGAACTTAAAATCTCTTTGTGGTTATAACAATGCATTTTCTGCCTGATTCAGAAGAAGGGAATGAATCTGAAATACCATCAAGGCGTGAAGTGGTACCCATGGATACTCCATTTGTACTGCATTTGGGCCAGGAACCTGGATGACCATGTCTCAGAGAAGAAACAGAGGAAAAGATCTGTAGCCTGAGAGGTTTCCTAGCAGCACACTTACCTCATGCATTGTAGGTTGCTTGCTCCTCCGGCCAGTATTTGTGCAGTGATTACAGGTGAGGTATACAGGAGGAGCCAGACATGTTGGAAGACTAGCTTTAAGTTTTAAAAATATTTTATTTCTTCTCTAATGTATTGTTTCTATAATTCTAGAATTTTATTTAAAACATTGATAATGAGCCTACCTTTTTTGTTGCTTGAAAGTGGTTTAACATTGAAGGCAACAGGACTAACACTAGCGTATAAGACTGGGCTGGGTCTGCATTTCTCTGATCAAAAACGTAATATCAAAATCTATGTCAGTCCAGAGCTCTCCAGCTCTGCCATCGCCTTGAGCAACACACTTTTGTAGACTGTCATCTATAATTTTTTTCCTGTAGCTTTTACCACTAGTGAAAATATTTTTCTACTACTGGTTGACCCTTGATTTCGTTAGAAAGATTGCAGCTTTTGAATATTTTGGCCTGATTTAATGAATCTTGCTCCTTTGGAAGATGTGATTCAGGGCTCCATTTTGAACAGAATTGCTTACAGTGCAGAAAGGTGTGTTACCAAGAATCAAAGATGTATGCTTCTGTTCCATTTTTCAACCTCTGTATTCTCCAAGTGACGATAAGATCATTTTTAGACATCATGTGGCATTTAATTCAATTGCCTCTTCTGAACTGGTCAACATGTTCTTTGAAGACTTTTTTTCCCCTTCAGTTAGATAAATGATACTTGAATCACTGCATTTTCCAAGTTTCCATCTTTCCTTATTTCTTTTAAGATCGGTCTAATAGCATCTATTTTATTTCAGATTAATAATAAAAATCCTTCCTCTTGATCTAAAGATTTAATATATACCAAGCTTCTGCCTCCTTTCAGGTTCCTCATTTCCCTGGTTCTTCAGTTAGCTGTGATCACACTGAGCTCTGAAGAGCCACTGGAAAAGGAGCTTTGTTCAGCCTTTGTGTTCAATGTCGGCTCCACCAGACTTGTGGCCAGCAAAGATGGACTAGCAAAGACAGACTAGCAAAGACAAAATCCACCCTGTTCAGATGAAAATGCACTGCTAGCTGTAGCTTCCATAATAAATTATGGCATTCGTCACATGCAGATGTTTGACAAAATACAACTGCTCTCTCAGTTAGGCAGCTTTGCACACTTGGAAATTGATAACCTGGTAGGAATGTGCCGCTATAACGGACTGGGAGACACACAGCATAGAGGCAGAAGTTCTTCCCATACACTTAACAAAAGATCCAAATGCTCCTTGGAGATAGTAGAACAATATCATTCAATGAAAGTGGAAGAAGTGCTTTTGGGGAATGTGTTTTTCAATTGAGGAAGTTCATTTGGAAGAGCTAAACCTATTACTGAAGTCAGGACATGGTCAGAACTCTGAAGAATTCAGAAAGGACTGAGGATCTTCCTAGCCCCAGTATAAACAAAGACGTTCCTCACAGTAGTGTGCAGCATATCCATATTTATGATTTGTTAATTTGTAATTATTTTCCAAAATAATCTTACATGTATTGTCAAATACGTGTTTGATTTACAGTGTATACCAACTAAGCAGTCAGCTGCATAATGCAGTTTGTCTACAATGTTCATGCATAAATAACCATTGTCAGTAATTTTGAATTAATTTTGAAGAATAGACTGTGAAAATCAGTTACTATGCAGATGAATGGTATTTTAGTCATTCCACTTCACAAGTAAGCATATCTATTCCAAATAATAACAGTCAGATAATGACATATCTAATATTAACCTTCAGTACACAGAGCATGCAAAAAGAGGTGTTGCTATGGTACACAGCAGTAATGGAGGGTTCTCTAATACCGATAAACTTTACATCATTTCTCCACAGACACAGATGTGAGCTGGTCTGCTTAGGATAACAAAGTTATACTGACATGCAACTAGATTACACAAATCAGGGCTGGGTAGGTGGCTAATAAAAGCTGAGCCTAGCTTAATTTTTACATTAAAAATGTTTAGAGCTTCAGTTTCATGTTTTTAAAAAACTGACAACTTCAACTTTTATTATTGAAGTTGATTAAGCTGTTGCCTGAATATGAAAAGAAAATGTACTGGCCCATCATAATTTTTAGGCTTTTCATAAATTACTGTAATTTTTATCCTAATGTAAACCAAGGAAATTGATCAGATATAATGACTTTTTTATTATTTTCGGGCTTCGTATTTCACACTTGATTCTGAAATCTATCAGAAATGTATTAAAAGCACATGAAAAAAATAAAATGAGGGGAAGTTTTTTGGGGGATTGTATTGCTGTCAATAACTTCTGAAAATGTTACTACATTTTACAGAAACCTGCCCATTCTTATATGCAAAAAACAATTTTGGAAATGTTTGCTATTATAAGAGACAGTAAAGTTTGGCAAATGCTAAGCCACTTACAATTTAACAAGATGATTGCCCCTGGAAGCTGTAATCAAGCATCTGTAGGTTTTTAGATGCATTTCTAACCATGAATACATTCTGCCCTAAAATTAGGGAGGCTGCTAGGATTTCTACATTTTCAGATTTTACTGGAGAGCTGGAGAACTGTTATAAGATGATAGAGACAATTTTTATTTAGCAAATAAAAAAGCCAAGTTCATTAAGATATTAGCAGTTTTTTAAGCAATGTATAGGTTTAGACATATATCTAATGGATGTTTCACATCCAAATCCCTTCTACATTACCTGTCTCAAGACCCGTTCCAGTTTTCTTACAGAGGCAACAAGAGAAGAGAACATAAGCATACAGATATGAAAAAAAATAAAGAACAGGGCAAGCAGTCAATGGGGAAAAAGGAAAGATTTTGGTCAAGGCAAAATAATATTCCACAATTAAAAAATCTGTGAACAGAAACTGGTCTTATTCATTCATCAGGAAAATGAATATTTGCTATAGTGACAAAAGCATTAAATGCACTATTTATTACACTCTTGTCCATCTAAGTGCACCCAGCACTTACCACAAAGGCCATGAAAACCTTAAAAAGCGGACAGGTTCTCTGAAGCATGACTAGCTAGTAGATGGCTTTCAGTAACTTAGGCTGTGACCACCTGATCACTGGATTTTTAGATGACTCAAAATCTCATCATCTTGCTGAATGCAAAACTGCAGTTCCTTAAAAAGTCTGACTTTGAAAACCTGGCACAATGAGGCAGTTCATAAATTTGAAGCAGGGACTGCAGAAAAGACAAGTAAAATATTAGCACAATCCACCAGTTTTGAATCCACACATTTCTGATGGATATTTTCCCTTCTTCCAACATTATAGGGCAGCTAACTACGTCTAATTGAGAACTGATAAGGCCAATGGGACAAAATGTTTCAACATCAGTACGACTGCAAAGTCAATTTTATTGATTTTAAGTATAAAACTGTTCAAATAAGCCTTAAATAATGCATTTTTGTACCTAATTAGTGTGATCTATACGTATTTTTCAAGCAATGTCTTATGTTTGATGTACCAAAACCAGGCAAATATATGTTAGTCATCTAATTCTGACTGCTTCTGTAAGTAGCCTTCATAGATACTAGAAACAAGATTTGTGATGTATTTGTAAAATCAGAACTAGTTATTCCTCTCTAACTCTTAGACATCTGAAGCC
This sequence comes from Cariama cristata, assembly GCF_000690535.1. Taxonomy (NCBI): domain Eukaryota; kingdom Metazoa; phylum Chordata; class Aves; order Cariamiformes; family Cariamidae; genus Cariama; species Cariama cristata. Next base: position 85,707 of record NW_009630425.1, read on the forward strand.
AGGTAGCTCGAAGTTATGTTATTTCTTCTAAGTGCATTTGTTTTCTTGAAATATTTAAGGTTGGCTACCAGCAGACAATATATTCAGCATAGAATAAAGATCTAACAGCAGCATAATTTGGAACAGGAGAGGAGAAGAGTTTTCTTAGGTCGTAGAACGCAGTTTCCAGCCTAGCTCATCACCTAACCCCAGCATAAATTTACCACCATCTACTTTAATATACGCAGGTTGGTTCCTTCTCTCCTGGTACTTGGAAGCTACTCCAGAATTAATTCCCATGAGGTTTAGAATCAGTCTTCTAATTTATAGTCTATACCAGGCTACTTCTATATAGACAATGTGCAATGAGAGCACAACCCTTTGTCAGAGAAAAATACCAATTTATAATTCCACCAAGTTATAAATAAGGGCTGTGGTTGGCAGTGGAGGCATTATATCTCCTATAATGCCTGCGGAGACATTATATCTCATTTATAACTCCTCATATTATTGCAAACTTCCAGAAGAATTTCTGGCAAACACTGTCTGCATGACATTATGACTTTAACGAATATGAGTATCTTCAGTTTCCTGCAAATATCATCTGTTTTTTTATCTTGAGTAAAATGTATGTTAAAAATGTTATAAATTTCTGGTTTGACATTTACAGTATTTTTGCTTCTTAATTATCTTACCCTGGAAAACTGATGTAATGATAAAAGAATATTAAGAAATCCTAATTGTCTTTTTTTAAAACCAAAACCAAAAACCAAACCAAAAAAAACCCAACCCAAACCAAAAAACTTCAAATATATCAGAAATTGCTATATTTATCATTCTATTTGTGTAAACAATAATACTTAATATTGATCACCCTATCTTATGTTAAATTCTCATTCTTGAAACAGAAACACATCAAATCTTTTGTCAGATTAGGTATCATAATTCTCCCTAGAATACTTTATTTGGTTTTTAACCTGGGCCACAAATCTGGTATGTCCTGGCAATCCTCTCCTTCTATGGAGGTCAAGACTAGATGATTATTTGGGCACATGCTTGCTCAGGCAGCCTTCTCCCTTTCCTTTTTATTGAGATTATTAAAGTTTATAAGTATTATCATCTCCAAATGATAATTCATATAACTGGTTTTATTGTGTCACTGAGCTGGGAATTCAGAGCAATCAAACCCTGCTCTGAGAGGCATCTGCTTTGGTAAAGGTTTGGATTTATTCTACATGGTGTTTCCTCTCACATCACCACTATAAATTTACTTAAACAAAACCAAAGTCTGAGAGAACCAAGGATCTTTGTATTGTCAGTTATTCCCAATTATATGCTGTTACAAGCAATGCAAATTCACAGAAGGTCAAATTGATATAATTTTAGATGGAAGGTCAGGAACTTCCTACCACTGAGACTAAGCCCATAATATCTACTCTGGAGTACCATTTGAGTCTCTTCTGAAAAGTATTTGAGCTACCTGTGCTATAAATGGAAAGACTGCTGTAACATCACTAATATTAACCCTTAACAATGGTGGTTTTATTTTCAAATTACTTTATAAATATGTGCCCCCCAAAAATCCGGTATTCCTCCTAAACAGGCACTTTTATTTGTTCTAATATTGTCCTTCCACATAGGAGAAAGGGGGGTTGGGAGAGCTGGACAAAGCTATGCCAGGATTGGCAGTCAGGAACTTGATTCTTCAAACAGTGTTCAAACTACTGAGCCAGAAACTGCAGGTTTAATTTAAGCTACTAAGCAAATCCTAGAAATTTATTGTTCAGGTTTATCATCTTGGACTAGACTTGAACCAAGCCTTGTGAGCAATGTGCTGCCCAAGAGACTCATTCTGTTACTTCAGGAGATTAAAAAGGTAAATTAAGGCCAAGAAAGAAAAAGCAAAGTATAATGTAGTATGAAGGTTATTTAACCAACATTGCTGTTCATGGGCCAAGAAATAATGGGCATCGCTGGATAAGAAGCTGAATTTTCTTTCCTTACCAAAGCACTTAAACTGATTCCTTCATAGAACAGAAATTATCCATGAAAGACTAATGCCTGGCAATACCAAGATTACTGAAAAGATTGTGTTGAAATGATCCAAAAAATATTTTTCTCTTCTATGGAAATATTTTTCCGCAAATGTAAATTTATGTCAATTTTCCATAGATGATTTTTGGGGCAGAATATTAAACTGCAACATGAAAAAAAGTTAGAAACTGAGAAACGTGGTTAAAAAATATTGTAGCAACTGCCAGATACTCCACTTCTCTCTGAAAACCAGATCAGAGCAGATTGCATCTTTCCTGAAAAAATCCTCATGGAAACCTGAAGTATTTCAAGGTTTTTGATGAAAAGATTTCAACCTCCCCAGTCAACATCTTCAACTGCACTTTTCACAGAATTACAAGAAACTCACCTCATCGTATTATTTGATATCGACCTTTCTATTGCATGTTCTGTTCACAGGAAAACAAAGATGCTCAATTTCACAACCTTCAAAATTGAAATATCTACAGGGTAAATACAGAAAATGCTATTGCCAGTCTTCCACTGGTTAATCATATGAGGATTCTGCTTTTATGGATAATTTGGTGAGGAATATGACTGATACTTTCATCAAAAGAGCTACATGCATGAGAGGTAGCCTCCTGCTTTCCCGTGCTGTGTTCTGTGCCGCACAACGCCGGTCAGTTTTGCTCCTGGGCTTTGACGGTACCAGTTCATGACCACTGGCACAGCAGATCATTTTTTAGCTGCAGTGTCCCATGTTGTAGAGCTAATGCCACACAGCTGAAGATTTGCTTTTAGCATGTCTAGTTAACAATTCATTGGCTGACCTCTCAGCTGTTCACACATTATTTTAAAATAAGAAAATAGCCCTGAGCAATCATTTTCCTGAGACAAGCGTCAGATGCTTGCACCAGTGTAGCTCAGCCCTGGAGGAATGCTGCCTCAGTGTTGCTTGGGAATGTATTGTGCTATACATTTTAACATCATTAAGAGCAGAAAGATAACTCACATGGAACTGGCGGGAAGGCTTGATGTGAAAAGTGTTAATTTGTCCAAGTATTACTACCATAGAGAAGAATGGTGACAACCACCCAGTGCATATTAACATTTGTTTGAAGTCAGATGCCCTTTAAATTCCAGACATGCTGATTTAATCTCTCAAAAGCTACACCAGCTTTTGCTATTCTCTGTGTGACTCCATCAGCTAAAGAGGTAGTGAGAGAGGTTGCTGCCAGGCTGGCCGAGTTTGTCTATAGATTTCCATACTGTATTGCCGGTACAGATGGCCGGGAGAGGTAGAGACAGGACGGCTGGTTCCCTCATGCGGAGGTGCGGGTTGAGATGCTCAATGGTGCAGACAAAGCAGCCAGAAATGAGGTCTGCAGGCTGTACCTGGGGCGGCCCTGTGCTGGCAGGGACCACTCGCTCCGTGGCCTTTAGGTCACCTCAGAGTCTCTGTAGGTCAAACACGCCGCTGTCTGCACTAAAGGATGTGGGGCTGCATAGCACCGTGCCTAAATGTAAGAAGGAGTTTTGCTCACAGCAGTCCCATACTAGGGAACAAGGGGCCTTACTGAGGACCATGTGAGACAGCAAAAGACCCTGTCACTGCTGCTTACTGAAAGAGGGTTACTGCCGTGGCATTGCGAAATAAGTGAACAGTCTGCAAGTTAACCTGGAGAGACGAATGAAGGGAAGCTGTCTCCAAGAAATCCTGGCAGGCAGTCACGATATAATCATAGGGCCAAAGGCCTTCACTAACTGACAAAGATCACCTACAGTTCTTGCTTTTGTTCTGCTCATATCCCTTGAATTTTCATGGCTTTAAAAATCACATGAACTATGCCTTAACACTGACTGAGGATTACTTTCAGTCTCAAGCTTGTAGAGATCCACTGCAGCAAAGATTTCCCAAAAAACTGGCAGAAATGGTGTATCCCAGTCATTACCACACCATGATGGGACAAATTTCAGTTTGAGAAGGTGGGCGACATCTGCATCCTTCAGCTACTGTGGACTCCGGTTTAACATATAACAGTGAAGAGCCGCAATCATTTGTGATTAGATCCTGACCTCCAAATTTGTTTATTTTGGCAGAAATGTCAGCAGTCCTTAGCCTTGCACTGTGACATCTGTTTCATGGTTTCAAAAGTCTCCAGCACAGTAGATAGTACTGCAGTTTGCTGCCCACTGAATTTCAGTTGTCATTCCATCATTGACGGAAGATGGAGAATTGCAAAAACTGTCAAACGTTTCTGCTGGGAATTCCTCTCACTCCTTAATAGTATTTGACCATCTTCGCTACAGAGTGGCACAACACCAGTGGGGTTTTAGGGACATATACGGATTTCAAGTATTCAGTGAACTTCTTGAAATTTTTATTTTATCAGTAGTTTCTTGAATCTCCTCCCTGTGCATCACCCATCTTCCAGGACAGAAAACTTTTCTTGGGCTTCCTTGAACTGTGTGTTGAGAAGGTTTATGAAAATCTTTTACCCCACCTTATGAAGTACATACATATAATAGTGAACTGATGGACCCAGCATTTCCTATCCCAAAAGCTATCTTTGACAAAACAGAGGTACTTTTCTGGGGCATTCTGTAGTGCACCTTTGAGACCTTTCATTTTCTATGATATTGTATTTGAATATATGCAATAATAAGCTTACTTTTCCATCTTTTTTTTTGTGTGTGACTGCCATGTTGAATGGCACAGCATTTAGTATTCTAATGAGAATTTGCTGTCTGTTCTGCAAGCATCAGACAGCCAGCGATATTGCACTGCTCGCTCACTGATGATCTGACCAGCGATTTGCACCAAATGCGGTCTGAAAAAACCTGACATCACAAATGGAAAAGTGCTTTACTAGGACACTATCAACAAGATGCCATCACTGTGATCATAAATGGTTGTCTAGCACTTTGCCAGTTTGTTAGAAAACTAAACACTATCTACTGCCAATTTTCAGCTAATATTAGCAGCAGTGTCACTGAAGTTTTTCTAATTGGCGTGGATGTGGGACCTTTCACTAAGTCCCCACAAAATATTCCTGAATTTATCATTTTGTGGAATTAATTTAATCACATTTGTTAAGTAAAACTACGATGTAGTCCTTGGACTGGTACTAATAGAGATGCCTGGTGAAACTATAAAAGAACTGTTTTGCATATCAACTGGCATTTAAGCACCTGCACTGTAAATCCGGCTATAACCGTCCCCTTCTGACTACTTATGTCTGCTCTTTTATCATGAGCAAAGAAACTGTGCAAGAGTATATACACAACAAAGCTATTATGTATTAGCCAACACACACAATAGATCGTTATGCCTAATGAGCTACTAGGCTAAACATTAATATACTCACCCCTGCTGATTAGATGCTAGATGAGGATTTGCTGGCCAGAGAGCCGTCAATCAGATGGGGAAGGATCACTCTCTGCTGCTTTTCAGAAGCGGTTGTGCCTTGCAGAACTGCAGTCTCTGCAGATTCTCTGCTTTTTTGTTGCTTTAACTTAGAGTTTTAGAACTTTTTGTGTCAGAACATTTTTTATCATAGCCTTGAGCTGCTAATTATTACTGCCTCAACAGTTACTCTTGTATCACTTTTTCTTTTCTTGTATGACTTTTGCTCAAATGCTTTCTCATATCTTAACAACGCTTTCCTCAGATTCAGTCAGAGTCACAAAACTGTGCTGCTCTAAATTTTTTGCTAGATTACAACTGAGTTCCTGGAGTGAGGGATACAGATCACCTTCTTCATGGTGCAAAGTCTTTCGATCATAAATGCCTGGTGTTAGGGTCTGGCACCTGGCCTGAACTCCCACTTATACCTTTGCCTACGGTGTTGTAGACACCAGCAGAGTGAGTGTTGCTAAGACTTGCTCTGTCAACATGCTACAAATCAAGCTTATGGACCAAAAAATGCTGTATCCCTTTTAGTTTTCTTATCAGTAGCAAGAACTCTGTAAACATTTTCTGTGCAATTCAGTGTGAGACTAAATTTACTTGGCTAATGTAGGTACCAAAATATGTCCTAGTTGTTAAATGTCCCATTACAGTCAATGAAGATCTAGTTGACATAGTCAATGGAGCTCGGAGAGTTATCCAGCTAACCTGCCAGGGAGAGGAACACACAGAGAAGTGCAGGAGAGAATGAACATACTGGGGTTTTTTAATATCAGTGACTTAAAAGGTGAGAAATTCGGTATACCATCATTAAGAGTGGCAGATTGCTAGAGATCAGCATTAATTTTTTGTATCGCACATTCCATCCTGCTCTGTGACAGCTATACCAGCCACTCCCAGGGGACACTGAGAAAGCAAAGAACAAGGGACAGAGCAAAAAACTAAGGAAAAACAAGCAAAGAAAGAAAACCGCCAAAAGATTACACAGCAAACCATTTTTACTTTTAAAAAGAAAATTACTGTTGCTTTATTTTTTATCTTGTGTGAAACCATCTTGCCAGGTATGATACCTTAGCTCAGTTTTCTGGGAATCTCACCTAAAATAAACACACATACATGCTCTCAGCTCTCCACAAAATGCAATTTCCCTTTCCTCTCAAGTATCAAGTCTGTAAGAAAGTTTTATCCAAGAGAAAAACACTTAATGCAAGAGAAAAACATTTTCAGGGAAGTGCAGGGAGAAAAAAGGAACTGATCAAACTTATGATCTTGAAAGACAATATTCATGACATAGTGGCAGTGATCCTCTGTTCCATTTTCTTTTTAAGCCACTGTGAAAATATTTGATACAAAGAAGTTCCTTTCAAGTGCTTTCTTTGTACACTTGTTATAAGCAATTAGTGAAGCCCCACAGCCGTGTGATCTGACTTACGAATTTTTATTTTTGTTCCTTCTTTGGTGAATTCAATGGTTGCTCAATGTTCCTTTCCCTGTGATCTTCAGCTCAGATGTCTACACATCCATTTACATTGGGTCTCATTTACTGCTCTCTCACTCCAGTTCAGTGCTGACATAACTCCACAGATTTTTTTGTTAAGGGAGAACTGGAGAGAAATCAGGACTTGCCATCTGAACTATTCCTGAGCTGAACTAGTGAAGAGGAGCAAAAGGAGACTCTGAACACACTAAATTTTGTCAAAGAAGTTTTTTATAAACTAATCAAGAAAAGAAAATGTATTTATTTTTTATTTTTAGCACAGAATATTGCTAATGAAACAAAGGCTATGAAACCAGATTTTAGAATTAAAGTTTTTACTTTATGCAGAAATATTTTTTATAGCTTAGATTTATTTTTTTTTCTGAGTACAATAGCCTGAGTGAAAGTAAAGCTTGGATTCAGGTTTCTGATTCAGCAGAAACTCTAACAAGTAACCCCTACTGTAAACAACTATCTTTACATGTCACAACTGTCTACCAGCTTTGAAAAAGATGTCACCAGTCTCAGCTGGCTTGATTTTAATTAAAGTGAGTTATGTGTTTGTGGTGGAACATCTTCCCTTTCTCAAAGAAACCAGGAGAGGCAGCTGCAAAAACTGCTGTTGTATTCCAGATGGTTTGTATGGAAAAGGAGAAGAATGTATTTCATACTGAAAACCTATTTAAAAACAAACCTCATTTACGCTGATTAAGGGGACTGTTTAATTGCTGAGTAGTTCATTTAGAGAGGAACACATTGAATACACAGTCTCATATGGTGTTACTATGGTCTTTTTGTTTCGTATGGTAGTAGTATAAACAGACACCTGACTGTCACCCAAAATAAGGGAAGAGACAGAGGAATCAAAATCAATATAGATTTACTGAATTATGGTATGGAAGCAAAGAGATGCAATCCCTTTTTGTTTCATGTGAACATCGTCCGTTTTTTTCTTACATTTCAGAAATGCTGGTTTCTGTTATCTTGATTTACCTTTCAAAACATGGAATCCAGCCATCATATTAGATGCATTTCTTTGGAAACCTAATCTCTTAGAAAACACGTTTGGGGAAAATATTCATATATAGACAGAAAGGTTATACCTATTTTAATCTCACGTAACCAAACTCTCTCACTCAAATTAATTACTTTTTTCTTAATTTGATAGATGATATACTTTGAATATGCTTGGTGTAGCAATATGTTAACATTCCATCTCATTGATATAAAGCATAATGAAATCAAGGGAACCACAGACAGTACATGATTAAGCTCAGTGAGTCCATTAGAATGCTGACTGTTTAAAAAAGCTCTTGCAAGCCGGCAGGTACCAAATGGCACACGTGTGGATCTCTGCGGTTTTAAAAGGGGTCTTTCTCTAATTGTTCATAGCAACCGAGTGGATAAGTAACATAAAATTATCATTTATCCTGTAAAATTGATAGTTAGAATTAATTTGTATCAACTCTAACTGAGAGCAGACCTCCAGGAATTTTATCTTTGGGGTTTGTATTTGTACTAAAACACGTAAGTAACTTACTTATAAGGACAGAAGATGAATGAGTACAAGATTGGGGATAAGATAAGCACCCTGAGTATATTGCCATTATTTTGAATTTGGACAATCTGGGTTTCTTGTTTTATAATAATTAAAAAACCACCTTTTAAATCAATAATATTTAAGTAACAACTAGGGACTACATCAGGTTTATTTTTCTACACCTAGAGGTGGAAAGCAGACAAAGCTTGGGGTGTAAGCAAAGCAGACACTTTCTAAAGCAGCGCTGCTGCAGACAGGACCGGGCAGGCTCAGGACAGCCCACGACAGGACTCGCCTCTGCTTGTCCCGCGGGCCGACTGCAGTAAGTCGTAGGTGTCCCTTGTGGCCTCGCCTTCTGCCTCCTGCCTTGTCCACAGCAACCAGACTCTCCCCTTTTTTTGACAAGTCTGTGCAAGGGAAGACCCCATCGGCCAATATCAGCTGCCTGAAAATCTCACTGACCCTCAATCTCTCTCTCCCATGCTAAATCGCTTGAAATTACAGTGATCCATCCCAGGACCTCTCCCACTGACCTACCCCCGACCCCCATGACTCCTCCTCTCTGACTCCACATCTGCTATGCTACAGCTGCCTAACTGAATGCCTCTGAATAATTTTATTTTGTCTTTTGCTTCTTTTCTGAGCAGAAAATCTTCACGCATCTTTGCTCCTCGGAATTCTTGAACTGACTCTGCTTGGTATTTTGTAGTATAGTAAACAAGCCCTTCAAATTTGCACACCAACTAGAAACATTTTCTTTTCCATCTCTTGCATGGAAATCAAAAGAATTTATTCTGGAAGAAAAGAGCTGAAAAGACAATCTACTCATTGCAAACAGCTAAGAAATTTTGGAAGGCTTGAAAGGGAAGGGCAGAGATGGAGATCTACTCCTTAGGTCTTTTCCTCCTGGGAATTATTTTGTATTGTGACCTTTTGAGGAGATGGAAATAACTGCTATAACCAAAAGACTAAAATAAAGCAAGAGCACTTAAGGATATATTTTCCTCATTTTATACCGGTTTGATATGAACAAAACAAAATAATAAAAAATGCAGTATCCAGTAGTATCACATCTTTCCTTCTCCTTTCTATGACGAGTAACACATTAGAGAATTTTTGACACAAAATCCACTGTTTTGGAGGGGCTGTCAAGCTACTGCCCATGGCTGTGCAAAACGAAAAGATGCAGCCCACCTGCACTATCCACATGTGCACGTCCTCACACACACACACTGTGCTCTGGACAAAGAAGTCTCTGCCTGCCCCTGCAGCAGGAGTGCTCTGGCCATTCGGGGACAGCATACCAGGGCTGAGGAAAGACTGTATTTGCCTTTTATCTCTAGCATACCCTTGCAAGACTACCCAGAACGCAGATTTATTTTGTGCACTGTTGCAACAATTGCAAATGTAATATTAGATATGGTCTTCTACTCAGAGGGTTTTCTGTAGGATACTCTCTGAATATGTTACCTAAGGGCTTCCTAGAAATCTGCAGGTCAGAAGAAGATTGAATATAACGAGAAAATAATTTCACATTTACCTATGGTAAATTACTTAAACTTTTCTAAGAAGCACCTCATAATGTTTAGCCAACATTAAACATATACCAACGTAACCAGGCAGTGGGTTTGATATACTTTATACTGGGTAATTAAAATTAACAGAACCAGGAGTTACCTTAACCATCTACTGTTACCCCATTTCCTACATGCAAATCTAGATCTATGGGTGATCTGTAAAAGATTTTGAGAAGGAATTTTTATTCTATATTTTGAGATTTGTGCTTAAGAAATACACATAAACGATTCTTTGCAAGTCGACATCTTGTCTTCTAGTGTCTAAACTGGAAGACACTGTCAGGTATGCTAGCCTCAATTCAGATTTACAAAACCCAGTTTTGGAGGACATTTCTTATTCTGTCGTTATTTCTCCTTTCCCTAGTGTGAAAGATTTGAACGCCAGCAAGGAAGTTTATGGAAATGGCTAGACTTCTGTAAAACCAAAACCTTTTCATATATTGTGTAATTGTATAAACCAGGACCCGAACACAGTTCCTTAGTCAGAAAGCTTTGGGGAGTACTTCTTAGGACTTAAATATTAACAAGTAAATATGGTCTTTTCATAAAAAATGTGTAATAGTACTTTAACCATAAGAACGGCTGCATCATGTCAGATCAAAGCTCTCTTTAGCCCTTTATTCATCTAGCCAGTAGCATTTCTCTAAGGACGTAAGAACCAGACAGTCAGGAAGACGACAGTCAGATAGGGAACCAAACATAGTATATCTTATCAAGAATGCTGAAACTAAGCTCCTGAAATAAAGAGTTTAAATAATTTGCTTTGAATTTGTAACAATTTTTTTGGTAACCTTAGTATTCAGGGGCTGGTTGCTTCTGATTATGCTTTTGTTTTCAAGTATTTATGTGAATAAAATATACTGAATAATCAGGAGAAAATGCCTGGACCACAGGAAAAAATAATCAAAACTAAGGTTTTTGTAGATTTTGGGTTGGAAGTCCAGAAGTTTCCTACCCTTTTCCTATGAAATTCCAACACATTTTATTTCAAGTAAAACCAGAAAACTCTCATTAACTACAGAGGAGAAAAGTTATAGCTAGAATCTCAAACAAATAAAATGTTTACATCTATGAGCATAGTTGAGCAAGGTTCTCCTTTGTGATTAAAATATAGTAACAGAAAAACTGTGGCATATAAAACATAATATATTGTGTTAATTAGGAGCTTAAACATCAAAAGAATGTTTTAGCAATGGAATGGGACAAGATTGACAGATTATTTTGATGAACAATGTGTCATTGTTTCTTGAAGGCACACTTCATTTAACTGGAAACTTTCGTATGAAATATATTTTATCTGCATTACTACTTATTCTTTTGTAATCAGTAGACTCATACTTCCAGATCAGAAATAAAAACGAAGACACAAAGCCTTTATCTTCTATTTAAGAATTTAAATAAGGAACTATCAGAGATGATTAAACTACACTTTGCAAAGAAAACTAACTCTCTTAGAATACCTCTAAATTTTGTGAGGTTAAAGTACAATTAAAAGCAATATACCAAAACAAAAAAGTGCTTCTAACATGATCTTTTATTTCTTAATTAATACTGGCACAAATACTTTTCCTTACCTCACGAATCTAAGTTCGTTTTTTCCTAAACAAAAGGAAAAATTCCTATTATTTCTGTTCTCAGAAAGTAACATTTAATAGGTAAAGTATTAGTTACAACAAAACACTCTCTTAGGATCCTGTCATCTCTGTTAATAAAATCGGTTATGTCAAGCCTTGGCTAATGGTCATTATTCAGTCATGTCTAGGCTTTCTCAATACGGTAAACTAAATCATATGCAGTTGTTCACTTAACAATGTACCACTGACCAACATAATGAAATTATCATTATCTTGCATATTTTGTTTGCATATTGTTCACTATTCAGATTTGCTATGGACATTGAGAAATTCTCTTGTTCTTTTCATATGGATAACTTGCAATGACCTAGAATCCAATAATGCTGGTATCTAACTTCTGTTATTCCAACATGCACTGTTAAGGACTGGCTAAAAATTTACTGACATCATTTTTAGTGGAAATGTGTGAATATATCAATGTGAAAATACATGCATCCACATTTTGTGGAAAATTTAAGATTTTTTTAATAAGCTAAACAATCTGTTTAATCAAAAGCCATTTATACAGCTGTAATTCTCTTGCATTTACTCAAAACTAATGTAACATGTTCTTTTGTTGAGCTAACTTCCTGCAGTCACTTTGAAGATTTTAATGTCTTTTGAAGCATTGACTTACTTAATTCCTAACTTAAGCACATCTTCTATTCATCTGCATTTTCATTTCTTTCTTAACATTTTGTCATATCAAGCAAGCAAGCCCAGCCCTATTTTTGACTCAGTTAGTCTCAGATCCGTGCCAATATTTTGTCCCTCAGCCCAATTACTTAGCTTCCTTAATAGCCTCTTGTGGTAGATTTTGTCTAAGCCTTTTTGATAATCATAATATATTAGCCAGAGTATTTGCATACATTTGATGGGAATGTCAATCATTCTTCTTATTTATCTATTCCATTTTTAAATATTTGTTTTATAACCAAGAGAGAAACAAATCCTCAACCACTGCAAATCATCATAGCCTCAAATTATTAAAAAGTAAATTGTTAAAATGAAAAGAATAATTGACAAACTTATCAACAGCATACAAAAGCACCATCTCTATCATACTTTGAAAAACAGAATTGTTATGCAAAATTTACCAAACAGTAAAACATACATAAATTAATGTTTATTTCTAAGTAAAATGTGTAATATTATCAAATGTCTGTAACCATAGTGAATTCCATTGACCTTAAAGAAAAATGCCCAATGTGAAATCTCTGGAATTGTTCCTTTGTTTGCTAGAAATGTAACTTAACAAAATACGTAATTTCAACCATATTTTTTAGACTTTCTAGTTAAGTCAGATATTTGTATTTTTTAAAGTAGAAAATATTCTTATTTTTGTAAGTTTTCTTTATCATCACATTTACGGGTTAAGTTTTGGAATCCGATTTAATTTAAAGATATATAGTATATTCTTTAATATCACAACAGTTGAAAAAGAGAACTACAGAACATGCAGGAGGACAATTTTAACTCTGTTTTTTCAGTTCGTCATTTTGTTACGTTTTTAACATATTTCATGGGAATCCTGAATGTATCAATGAGGGTCTCATTTGCACAATAAAACCTGAATGGGTTGATTTCTGTGATCCCACTGCTTTACATAGACCTCTGTATGGTACTTGACATCATGGCCCATTTTCTCTGTTCTCTTTGCTATCACTAAAATTGCACTCCTTTGATGACAAGGAATTGGCCTTTGACAAATTGTTTACAGTTCTGAGGCAGTTCTAGGTTTTACACTACACAGAGCAGCTACTTGCTATTTGTGACCAACAAAATAATCTAAAGTAGTAGGCATTACACCGCACAGTCGTACAAAGCTAAGCAAAAGCTAAAACAAACTACTCACCTGGTTACCAGCTAAACAAGTTCCCAGACAGTCCCACATGTAAACTGGGTCTGTTGGGGCACCACCAAGTTGCAGAGCCTCAGTTTAGGTCCCTGGTCTTTCTCAACTTTGGAACAGCATCACAGAGTAGAAGGAGGAGAGGAACATGAAAAAAAAAAAAAAGTGGCCATATCACTGGGAAGGCAACAGATACAGGTGTGGGTGGGTGGCATTGCCATAAGGAGCTGGAGGGTAGAGGAACAATGATTTTGAGGAGTATAGGTACAAGGATTGGGCTGCTGTTTGGGGTTATTTTAGGAGTGAAGGCAATAAGGAAAGGGTTTAAAGAATACTTCTAACAGCTAAAATTCATTTTTTCATAGAGGCACTCATGGAAACATGACGGTTTTAGTCAACTTCTCTGTGCATGCTGGCTACGCTTCACAAAACTATGAACTGCTGAAAGCGAACGCTGAAAGTGGTAAGTTTGTCCTTCTCAATAATTAATAATCGGGGGGGTTGCCAGACTCATTCATTTACGTATACACAGAATATTTCACTGCTTATTACAGATTCTGGTTGGATTGAACTATTATGACATGAATAGAATAAATCAGATATTTCCTTTACAGTAAAAGAGGCAAGTAAGCAAAATTTCTAAACTGTTGCAGTACCAACTGAAGTCAACTGGTTCTGTAGAGCCTATTTTTAAAAATTATCTTTTTTACTTGCACTGACTTCACCACATTTTTAGGGTTTTTTTTGGTTTTGTTTTTTTTTTTTTTTATAAAACGATTAAAACTATGACCTAGTATTGAATATATCTCTGTTCTGGAGAAGAGTATAAATATATACTTTACATATGAGTAGGTCCAGTTAATACACCTACATTATTAAATTCTAAATATGTCTTAGAAAGATTTTTCTACTCTCTGAAACCCATTATGTCATTTCCCCTGTTACCACAGGACGATTTGTTCTAGTCCCTGATGTTTACCTTTTTGTGTGCTATTTTTTAAAAAGCAATGCTTCCAGCACTTTTCCAGTTTTTCCTGTTTCTTTCACTGTTGTTGTACTTGCATTTAGTGAACAATTTTAGAGCTTCTCAACTGTGTGTTGTAATAATAAAAATAAAATGCAGCAGACTGTCATCCCAAGGTGTGGGTGTTTAAATTCTGATCCCGTAACAATCATCAGACATTTAATATGTTTCAGGTAAGTGGGGGGAGACTGGGAGGTCTGATACGACATTACCCCTGTATTAAGATAGTCAAATTAATAAAAGTCCTCTGCCTATTTCTGGAGCCAACTTTCAGCCTGCCAAACCTTCCCATCTAACTTCTACAGCAGAGCAGATACTAAGTAAGTGCAGTATTGGGTCAGTTGATTCACCTTTTCTGCCTAAAGACACCATCCAAAAAATTGCAGCTTATCAAAATAAGCCAGTACTGCGGAGGTAGTATTGATCCCTTTTAGGCCATCACAATTACATGACTGGAAGGACAGAAAAAAACTCTCTTTTGTGTTTTTTAAACATGGGCAAGTTTCCACAGTTATAGCCCTTTTTTATTACTATTATTTACGGAATGGATGACTGAAAGCTGATCAATATAAAACGTTCCAGAGATCCCAGAGAAACTTTTCTTCACATGGAAATGCTTCAAAAAGTCAGTAAAATGAAAAAAAAAAAAAAAAAAAAAAAAAAAAAAAAAAAAAAAAAAAAAAAAAAAAAACAAAAGAAAACAAAACAAAACACCAAACAGTGGCATGAAAGATTTTTCTCAGGAATTTGCTCATATGTATGGTAAGCAATTTGCATATAAAGATACTAGACAAAAAAAAGTTATAAAATCTATTTAACTTTCTATCACTTTCTTAATGTGGGTTATATAAACCCTCAGAATGTGGGTTATATGAAGAGCTTTCTAAGAGTTTAAGGTCTATTTAAGAAAATATTAAATTGAATAGGGCATAATTTTTCTCTTTCTCTTTTTTTTTCTAATTTGTCAGTAAGTCTTGCTTGGATTCTTCATTCTTTGGTACTGAGAATTTCCATTTCACCTAGAAAAATATCAACATATTTCCATCCAGAGTGTCACGACATTGCTTCACACTACAGAAAAGGGAACACTGCTCGAAGAGTGTCTGCACCAGCACCATGAAACCACAGCTCAGTTTCTGCTTTTCTCTGCTGCATATTCTGGGCTGCATAAATCTCAGCCTTGGGTAGTGTTCAACATTCCAGCATTAAGAAACAATAAAATCTGAGCTACAGATGCTCAGATAAGATACTGCTTGTGGGGACAAAACAAACAAAAATAATCCTGTTTTGTAAGAAATACAGATTTCGTATTTCGTATCCAGTACTGCAGCCATTGTTGTGTCAAACAACAAAGTCAGCTTAGATTGTTCTTCAGCTCTCAGGTTTGAGAAGAGAGAGATAAAAGTCTCGAAGAGAGACACTGGAAAACCTGAACTTCACAGCAGATAAAACGCACAATCTGACAGAGAAAACGTGCAATCACAGAGGAGAAAATGGAGGCATTTTCCTCAATGTATGTGTTTCCACAATGCCAGACTACAAATCTTCTCTTACTCAAGTGTAAAATAATTTAGCAATCAATAGACATTGAGGTTTTCAATGATGTTGACATAGCATGAGGATTAAATAGAAATAAAAATCCTATATATATTCTGGCAAGCATAGTCTCCATAGGCTATAGGACAATAAAACAGACCCCAGCAAACAGTCTGGACAATAAAGTGTATGACGCGCTGTTATTTTCACACAGAGAAGAGAAATGACAAAGGGAAGTAGAAAGGTATCATTCTGCTAAGAAACTTCGTATCTGCATTCCCCAAGTATGAATGTGTACTTTACCTAGAAGTGCACTTTTATTCACAAACGTCGTATCTCTGATTCACATGATTATTTCTGGAGCTATCTAGCTCATGAGATGGGCTCACAGGTTGCCTGTACTTTGAAGCAGAACACACTCACATCGGTGCAGACAGAGCCAATATTGTGTGTCACCTCCATTCATCACATCTCCTTTGCAGTGCCCTGACCAGGGGGAATTCTTAGGCGACCCGGATTTATTTGGAGTTCAGGTCATGTGCAATGGCAATATGGACAACAGGTGCCGGGTACTCCCAGGACATGCCCAGCTCAAGTACAGTATCAAGTAAACACATCAGAGTTTTGATGTTCTCCAGCAATTCCAAATAAACCATTCTTGATGCTATCATGGAAGCACCCCTGAAATTTCTTTTCATGTCCATCAGATTTGAAGTCTTCTCCATGTTATGAGGTACTTCACACATTTTCAGTTGCTATTAACACAGAATCATAACCTGATCTTCAGCGTCAATGACTATTTTATTTGTATGACCGATCATTCCTATATTAATGTATTGTGTTGCTTACATTTGCCTCAGGTAATCTACATTATTTTAACAGCACTTCTGAAAATATATGCAAAATAGAAGTTCCAAGATAGCTAGGGTGAACTTTCATGATTTTCAAGTCCTCCAGAGGTATCAATCATTATAGTTACAAACTGCACCCAAACAAAACTTCAGAATACAAATCGGAGCTGCATCCCTTCTTACTCTCCTAACAGTACATCAAATAAACTCAGGGACATCCACTGGAGAGGAAAAAAAAAACCACCAAGCATTGCAGCATGAAATTATTTTGCATCTGACAGGCGCAAATTCTGTCATAAACTTAAAGACCCTAAGAATTATAATGAAGCTACAAAATACCTAGGAAAAGAGGTAAGAGCTCATCTACCTGCAGTCTTTGATGCACTTAAGTTGCCCTTTTAGCTTGCATTTTGCAGCTTATTTACAATTAAACACAAAACCTGTCTTTATATTTAATACTAACATGAAAAGAGGAAAGATAATCCACACCAAAAAAAAAGGAAAAAAAATAAAGAACTGCTTTGTCTGATAAAATCAAATCTGCCTTGAGGTTTTTTTCTAATGAAAAGTGAATTTATAAACAGTGGTTCCTAGCTGTGCTGTGTGTCAGTACCATGGAGCTTTCATTAGGCTTTACCAGTTATTTATATATTACGGAGCACTTTCATACTGCATCCTCTCACAGTGTTTTTTCACAGTATTTAAAAAAAAAAAAAAACCCAAACATACTCTCTTATTAAAGTTACATACTGAAAGATTCAAAAACATACTCACTACAGAAAATAAAGATTCCAGTCACCATCAAATACTATTTTTCTAGCTGAATAAAAAACAGAAGGAGGATCTCCACTTGAGATGAGACATTTGAATAGATCATTGCAGAAAAATGAGTTACTAATTGTGAAGGAAGGGACAGGCAAGTAGCAAAGGTCTTTCCCATAAGCAATGTGGAAAAGAAAGGGAGGATTGTCGTGGAGGAGGTGGGGAAATCGCCATACTCCTATTAATGTCAGTGGAATTGGGAGGGACTATTTACTTCTGTCAAGGTGCTCCCTTGAGTGTCTGGTGTTGGGAGAATTTGCCATTCATTGCCCTTCTTCTAAATCTACAATTCATCATGAAAATCCTCCTGAAAAAAAATCTACAAGCACTTTTCTTTTGTTTTAAATATATCTGAAGAAAGAGGAATAAGGAAGGAGACAACATGAGTTTATTTTAGCACCAAGTTTTCAGTTAATAATTAGCAACGCTGCTTTGAACTGTTGCATGTCATGTTTTATTCAATAGTTCATCATTTTTTTTAGAGACACAATAATCCATACTATAAACAGCAGCTTGGATAAACACAATGCCGTCTCTTGGTTATGGTTTATTACAAACGAGGCTGTATTGTGCATCCCCTTTTCCCCAAACTATTTTGACACTGAACATAAAGTGTTGAAATAAATGGCACATGATGCCCAAAGCTTTGAAGTGTCAACTTTTTGTGTTTTGTACATAACTTTATTACAATGATTTGTATTTCACCGGGTTTATTTTGAACACAGGAAAGGAAAAAGAGAGAGTGAGCAAGTGAAGCTAAAAAACTTGTCAGGAGAAATAAGGAAGTACCCCAAAGACTTTAAACGCTTAAGAACAGGTATTTGAAGGTGGCAGGTAGGAGTTCAGCTTTAAAAATGGCTCACATGCCTGGAAGTCTATGAGAAGCTTGTCTTTCTCAGTGTCCTGGATTATAATCTCTCTCATCATAATCTTTCTCATTGGTCTTTTTTCATTATCTTGCCTGTTAGCTGTGCACACGGAAAGCCATGACTAACTGAGTCCATTCTTTTTGCCATTCGTTCAAGGACTTTTCCCAGTGGAAGGCAGGCTAAAGCAATGCATTTACCTTGCTTTCTTTCATTTGAAGAAAACTGAAGAAAAACAAAGCACCATAATGAACTT
>NW_009630425.1:104552-116433 GCF_000690535.1 Cariama cristata
GAAAGATGACTTTAGCTGATCGTGGAGTTGGAAAAGTACATAAATTTTGTATTTCAGAAGTCTGGATAAAAAATAACCTTGAACTATGGTAGTTCTAAAATGATACGCTGATAGTGGAAGGCAATTGTGAATACTGGAGCAGGTAAACACCTCCGAAAATATAACCCATATGAAAATTTTAAACAGTAGTCTAGTCTCAACATAAAGTTTTAGAAATGTTTTACTTTATAGTTAATTATTTTAATTTTTATACAAATATTTTAAATTCTACTCTTTGTCCCTTAAATATTCACAGAGGCAAACAGTTAATTTTTTTTCCCATTATGTTTAAATCAATGGTCCACTTTGTAGCTGAAGCAATCATGTTTTGAACAGTATGAAAAATATTTTTCATGTCACGGCTATTTCATCTTGTGCCTAAATGGAAAAGAAACTCATGTCAAATATTTAGAGAAGTCTCAAATCACACCTGGCACAGTCATTAATATTCAACATTCTAACCGGATGCCTTAAATGCTGTTAGGTCAAGAGAGGCTGCAGTCTAATCAAATAAGGGTAACATTAAACGAGTCATAAATATTTCTTATAATTGAAAAGGTAGATGAACAAGAATAAAAGCTTGTGTTCTAATTTCTAACTCAATGTTCCTCATGATCTTTCTAAATGAATGTGATGCCAAGGAAAGACTCAACTTGTAGCTCAGCTATAGTTAGAAATTTTCTGCTGTTAGGATTGTAAGTGAACCAGTGACAATCACTTTGGACGGTACCATGCCATATTATTACCTCCACAGCAACAGAGTAATCTGCTGAGAGCTTTTCTAGGTAGGATACTAGAACTGGTCTGAGCTCCTTATGCTTCTGCTTAGAAGTCAATCCTCCTTCCCTGCATGTGGAGAAAAGCTAATCCTTCTGAAAACAATCAATTATTTCTTTGTTTCACTTCCAGCTTTACCTATCTTTCCAAGCACAGAAACAGAGAGAACATTTAAATTTGGCTGGACAGGTCCATATTCTGCCTTGACTTTCACCTTAGGTAGCCTAATGGAGAGTACACTGAGCATAAATCCAAGATCCTGAGCAACATTCCTCATTTAGATGTCTACAACATTTGTTTAAAACAGTAGAAAAACAACCTGGTGAAGTCTTCAATCAGCATAAATAATAAAAAAAAAAAATCTTAGAGCATCTGATCATAAAGATCTGCTTTTATTTTGCTTTTGTTCCAAACAGAAGCAGGGTTATCAAACAACCTCTTATTGTGTACTTGAACAAAAGTAATTCCAGGCAAGAACTCTCTTTTTTATTAACATTTTTATTATGTCTGACTTGAACAAATGCAGCCAATTCGATAGACAAGAAAAAACACAAGTGTCCCAGATCCTTCTACATTTCAGTGCCTCAGAAGAATGCTACAGTTTATGCCAGTATAAAGAAAAAAGGAGACTATAATGTATGCTACTATTTGAAACAAGTGAGAACTGTCGCTGGTGAAGTCAAGTACCAGTGTAAGTTTCCAGAAGAACACTTATACTTGTAACAATACAATACATATAGCTCCACAGGAAAAAAAAAAACAAACACAACAGGTATAGCATCAGTCTATTTTTTGCCTTTAGCAAATGTTGTGTAATATTCCTGACCCTCTCTTGCCTCTCTTTAGCACTCCTGCTTTAACCAGGGTTGACAAAGATTGTGAGGACACTGATTTTTGAAAAGTTTAAACCTCTCATTTAAACATGTCAAGAAGAGATGCCTGTAAATACGCAGTCAGATTTAGAGTGCTACAACAATATTTCTGCTACACTTCTACTGCATAGCTATAGTATACATTGTAAAATTCAAGCACTTACTTAGATTGTCTTGACATTTGCCATATCTTATGAAGAATGAGGTACGAGTTATTTTGAAAAAAATGTCTCTGTGACAGAAATCCCTGTACATTGAGTGAAAACATCAAGTTCAATTCTTTCTGCATACCAGGTTTTGATCTATGATTCTAATCATCCCCTGCCTGATCTTAGCTGCTCAGAGTAATAGCAGATTACGCAATGCACAGTTTGTTCCTTTGGCAACGCTGACAATCAAAAATACAAGCTGCATGAAAATTTAGAATGTAAAATTTAGTCTACACAAGAGCAAAATGTAGTCTGTAAACACACGCCAAAAGTCGGCAGGCAACTATGACAGGAGCTGAGTAGCTTATGGTGTCATGCTGATGTCTTTGAACCTGTGTTGTGCCTAGGTGCTGTAGGTCTCCTGTTACTCGCTCTTTATCCATGTTTTGATAGGAGATTCTTTTAGAAAGTTGCTGAGACCCTATTTTTTGCTTTAAGCTTGGGTTGGTTTTCTTGCTTTAGAAGTACTGACAAGCAAAATGGCATTAATTAAACTGAACACTGATTCCAGCAACCAGTAGTGCCTGTAACACTCCATGCCTTTGCCTGGATGTTGGATATGAAGCAGGAAAAAGTGATTTTCCTGCTTGCAACTCCCCCTGACTAATGGGCCACAATGTTGAAACACATCCCAGAGCTCTGCTCTTACAAGGACTATCAAAATTTTACACAGATGCATAAGGCAATGAAATGTTTTGTTTCTTTTTTTTTTCTGTTAACTTGAAGATTCAAGATGAAGGCGACTTCCACTGTTGGGCTCCATCACTACATACTTATGGTAACAAAAAGTTGTCCCAGGCTGCTCCAGCAGCAACCTTATGCTCCTCTCCCACACAGGTACCTGTGAGCCGTGGGGCAGAAGCAAACTGCCTTCTAGTCACGTTTAGCTGTTCGTTGGTGGTATTAGTTATCCTGAGTTCTCTCCAGGGTCGGGGAGGGATAAACATCGTCTTTTCCTCAGTACGTCCGTGACCTGTTTGCTCACTCCACAGCAAAGTACAGTGATACATGAAGTTCCCTCAACTTTATAAAGCATACTGGGGAGAAAGCCTCACTTCAGCAGCAGCAGTGCCCGGCAGGGATGAATAACTCCTAAGCAAGCGTCAAAACACTTCCAGCAGAGGCACATCCAGCACAAACTGCAGCTCCCACCGAAATCATTGATTTGAAGCGATGGCTGCCATCCTGTACTGAGAGCTGTACAAACGGGCGACATGCCCTTCTGCTGAACCCTATTGATCTGCAGGAAGCTTAGGACAGACATAGCTGTGCATTTGAATAGAGCGCAAAGCAGAGGGAGGCTTCAAAGGCAAAAATCAGTTCATTATTTTTTTTTAAAAAAAAAAAAGGAGGGGAGGAGAGGAGAGGAGACAAAATCCTACATTTCAAGCTCTAAACCAATCTCTAAGTAAAAAGGATTAGAATGAGGACCACTTTACACCTGCAGGCTGGGGTTTCTGGCATGTTCTTCTGCAGTGTTTGCTACAGATCACTGGCGGGAGCGAAAGCACCCTACTAGCCCTGGTCTAGTCCAGCAGTTCCAGTCTTCATAAAGGAATGCAACTATCAGTACAGTTTAAGCTGACAGTTTTTAAATCAACTCAGAATGGCAATAGGCAATATTTGAGAACAGAAAGAAAAGAAATATTTCCTCAATCAATATTTTGATAGAGAAATACATACATTTTAAAAAAGAGTTTCAGATGGACACAAAAGCAGAAACTGTGCTCCTGCAAGAGGGCCAGGGTCTTGATTATATGTCTCCTCCAAGAAATGACACTTCTTATAGAAAATTGCACCTTTTTTTGTCCTTACTATAGTAAGGCATTATTCTAGCACCTAGATATTCCTCTGTGCTCTCCTGTCCAATTAGAGAAAAGGTCAGTCCAAAATAAGTATAAGTTTATAAGGCCTGACAAGAAGAAGGTAGGGGATGGCATGAATGCAATCATATTAATTCTGGGTAATACTTTTCCACACATTAGCAATTCAGCTGTTGTGCTCAGAATAAGAATCAAAATAAAATCTGAGAACTTATGGCAGTAAAAAATAAAACAGTACATCCAATGGCAGAGAAGGAAAGTATAAATGTAGCCTACTGAAACAGCACTTTAATATTACCAAAAGTAACAATACACAAGGAAAACCGTTTTTAGCATCACCAATAATATAGTGCAGCTATGACCCTGGAGGAAGGCATGATGTTTCCCTGCAGGTTTCTAAAGACAGCATTGATTCCCTCACTGATGTGCTTTTGCTCCCCAGCTCCAGTGCTGCCAGGCTCCCGTTGCACATGCACTCTGCCTCATCTAGGTTCACTTCAAGTTCTCTTTTCCCCTTAAGGGGCTGTCGTTGTCTGTATTGCACGTCCACTCTCTCTCACTTCTTGGTCAGCTATAACCAGTGAAGTAAAACACAAGCAAGACAATCATCAGAACAGCCTCTGCGATTTTTCCTTTTTTTTGTTTTTTGAGAAGTCATTGAAAACAACATGGGAAACAAACGCCTTTTCTCATCATTTGTACCTGCATCAATGTTTTGATCCCATCAGCAGCTTCTTTTATTTCAACAAAATGGGCAGCTACTGTGAGTTAATTTGGGATCCAGTTACCCCAAGAAGCAAAGGGGAGGCACAAGCCCCCTCCCACTGTATTCTTCTTAATAGCTGAGAAGTTGTGGTCTCTTTATTTCTACAGACTGCGTCTGTGCTTTGAGATGTCACTGATAGAGTAAACAATAAAAGAATTTATTTTTCAGCCCAGTATCACGTTTCCAGCATTGAGCACAGTGGATGCTTAGAGAAAGAGTATGACAATATTTTCTTTCTGTATCTTGAGGCAATGAGTTCCACCATTAACTATATTATATGGAAAAGTACTGCTTTTAGTGCATTTACATTACTGCCTTGCAATGTCTGGTTTTGCCTTTGCTTATTTCTAAGAAAAAAATGAAAATTTTTCCTTCTTTATCTTCTCTATACCTCTCATGACAATGAACTTCTATTTGTTCCCATTCAGTAGTCTCTTTCCCAAGCTTTATTTAGTTTTCATCACAAGTCCCTCCCATATTTCTCTTCACCCTTCTCTAAATGCTTTCAAGTTCTATTGTAACCATTTTGAGGCTAGAACTGCACATAGCAGCATGCTATCAACTAAATAGTGGCATAATATATTTAATTTGTTGCCTCTTCTTTTCCTAGTAACTCAAACCATTCTCTTTTCTTACTTGACCAGCATCGAACATCGAGCCGATCTTTTCACTGAACTTTTCATCACGACTCCAAGGTTTCTTTCCTCAGTGTTGAAAGCAAATGTTGCCATTCTCATTTGTCACATGCTGCAGGGGTGGTTTTATCCCATGTGTTAAACTTAGTAACTGTTAATTTTACATGCTACCTTATTATATAATTAGTCAGTAATATGAGATTCTTCTGCAACTTTTTATGGTACCAAGGACCTGTTCTGAAGTTGCTGAAGGCAGCAGAACCGGAGGGATTACATTTCTAAAGCACTTTCCCAGCACTCTTGACTGATCATTACAGTTATTATCTGAATGCTGGCAAGGGAAGGACAAGGCGGCTGGGCTTAGCTCTACTCACATATATTACAGCAGGGGTGTTCACACCATGAGTAAATGCATATGCAGCATTTGAACAAACGTAGCATCTTTTCACTTGGAAAGATGAAATAGAGTTTAGCATAATGTGCCTACGAGTCTTATGGAGTGCTGTAAGTAAGAGAAATGGTAGGAGTCTGAGAACTCTGTTCTGCTTGTAAGTGTAATGGGAAGGAAATATTTCATAGTAATTCCACCAGTAACACTACAAGATGGAGACCCTTAAGAAATCACATAGCAGAAATCTATTAGCTAGAGCAATCTGCAAGGCAGATACTTTGTATTTAACTAAGTAACAAGGTCCAGGAAAAAGGTTTTGATTCCTCTAGCTAAAGGTGAGAAAAATTACTTCAGAGTGTGGACACCAAGTCATTTAATGAAGAGACATAAATGTGTACAGAACCCACAATTTTTTTAATAGAGGAGATTATGGTTTTGCCCAGAAATAACTTTCTTCTCTGTGCCTGAAAGTCACCAAAATAATGGACAAAAAGGCTTGATACAAGTAATGATGAATAAACTTACATCTGAACTATGGAGCTGGAGAATATCCTACAGAAATAAATGTTCTGTAACAATAAAAGATTACAGTCAAAACTTGATCATAGCAAAGGATGTGTAATGGAAGAGGTGGAAGTATAGGGCTTCATTACATGAATGATGACAATTGTTAAGAGCAAAGAACATGGGCACAGATGTGTTCAAAGCTAGGAGGTGATTCACAATCAATTGTGATAGTTTCCTTCCAAAGAGTGCCTTTCTCACTTACCAGGATTTTTTGACCTCTTTAGCCACAAACATAACTCTATATACAGGCTTCAGCTTATTCAGGTAATTTCAAAAGCAGCAACATCCTAAGATTTAGGTATTCAATTGTTCAAGTCTGAAGGTTGACCTTAATAGCTCTCCTTTTATAAACCACATATCTCAACTCCAGGTACCATACCCTTGATAATTGTTTACTTGGCTTGTGCATACACTAGTCACTACTCTGGCCATACCTATAGCACATACATTTGGGTGACAGCTCATTTAAACTACAGGCATCTTGATTTTCTTTGTTCCAGCCCTTATTTCTTCAAGCGTGTCAATGAATTCAGTGTTTAACTTCCATGCAAAAATCACAGCCTGAAACTCTGTACTTCCATGCAATCAAGCCCATCCCAATAGCTGAACCTGAGAATGGTCTTATAGCAGGTGATTTTAAAGCAACCCAGGGATATGTTTGTCCAGAAATATTGCTACTTGTGTAAAGGAATGTCATATTTTATGTTTAAGAAAAAAAAAAAGTTTGCAATTACAGCTGACACGACCAGAAAACTAAAAAAAAAAAACAAACAAACAAAAAAAAACCCTACCCAATTTTGCATTCTACTTCTATAAAGGACCCATCTAAATGAAATGTAGGTAGAGTTAAGTACATAAGTCAAAGTAAGAGGGCCATTAGATGCATATAGAGTGGACACTGGGTCTTCAACATCAATCATCTCACTTCACAGAGCAATGGGAAACCACGGAGTTATTCCGTTTGCTCCAGCACTGTTTGCTGCATACAGCTTCAGTGTTTTTGAAGGACTTCACCTCATAGGCACTGACAACTCTGAGTGTGGTACAAAGCACAGCAGGACACAACCATTCGCAGTGAATTGCAGGCCTGGCAGAGTTTCATAACACCTGCCTTCCACATAACAGCTCATTGCTTGTAACTGCAAGTCCCACTGAGCTTGGAGGGCGGCAACCCGTGTCTCTGTCCTGGTATGAGCAGACTGGGGGATGTAATGGAGATAAAGCACCGTTCAGCCAGGAATCACAGAGTAAGAAACTTCAAAGAGGAGTGTGGTGGAAAGCCTGTAAGAAGGTATGCTCCAGGAAAAACTGAGATCCTAGTTCTAGATCCAAGCAGTTAGGTTTAGAAAACTGACCACAGCAAAACTCTGGAGCAGTGACACCTTTCTGGGAGGATGCTGCCAGAGTTCAAAGGTCCTGTACAATTAAGATTTATCACCACTTCAGTTAAAAAGGACTGCAATATCAAAAATCTCCACAGGTATTTATTAATAAAAAAAAGTGATCTTGGAAATAGGTTTTGTTTACAGCCATTTTCACTAGTACATACACAAAACTTCTTAAAGAGAGCCCATTCTAGACCCTTAAAGAAAAATATAAGAGTTTAAAGAAGTGCACAGTAAAGAGCCAAGATCTCTGATGAGGTTTACAGAAGTACATGCTTCAGATGGAGATCATTCTTGCAAAAAATTATGTAGCTGACATCTGGTCTACAGCATAATTTGACAAGTCAGTGCAAGACTCAGGAGAGAGAGAAAACATAAGTACATACGCTGTTAGAATACAGGATTTGATAGTAAGAGAAGGTAAAAGGAAACAGCTAAAGCAGAGGCAGAGACAGAAAACTAAAAAGCAACAGGAGACACCGATTTCCATAGGGGTATGAGAAGCTCTGCCACTGTCCCCATACAGACTGTGTGTTTTCAGATACTTCAGTAATGTAACCGCTGTTTGACGGGCAGACTGACAGGCAGACTCCTCAAAGAAGGGTGGTACTCTGGGGCATTTGGACATAAGAGGGAGTATGTTTATGAAAAGACCAAGTGTATGTGTGAGGCTAGCTACTGAACGTTGGATATAGAATTAACAGTTTAGGTTGAAACACAGCTTTGAAAAAGTAAAAAGGCATCAAATAAGGTTAAATATAGGTTTAGGATTTTGTAGTGGTTTTTCAAAGCAGAAAACTGGACTCCTACCAATAAACAGGAAGTGAAACAGTTGGGAAGAGTTTCACGACTTACAATTATTATTACAATGAATAAAACAAGAATGATTTAGCGAGAAAGTTCTTTAAACTGTCAACACAGTTGCTTCTGAAAATAATGCAGGTCCAAGAGTGTAAAGCTACTAACAGCCGTAAGCGTGCACAGAGGAGTAATAAGCCTGTAACCTGTACGCAGAGGTTTCAGTACACGTTTCTCTTTGGAACCCCTATTACACAATCCAAAGAACACATTTCTATTCCTCGTTGCTTGTGTTTTCAGGATTTCTTGTAAGGAAGAGGGCGGGGGAAAGATTGTATGAATATGGTAAGATAGTCATTAGCAACACACTGTCACTTTTATAGTCATTCTATTTTGAAACGTACCTTAAAAACTTTGTTTGCTACTAGAAGCCCTTGAAATCTTTGTCAGGAACCTACCGAAAGTCTGAATTACTGCATAATACTAGTATATAATAAATGATATAATAAATGATTTCTTGGCTGCCTGAATGTTCTGTCTTTAAAAGCTGAATCTAATAATAAGATTGAATTTTCCACTGCATTTTGTCAAGATTCCTGTTCATTGCTGTATTGCTCACCAGTGGCTACTGATAAGTTCTTTTAAATCATTACTAGAAGTGTGGGTTGGGAGTCAGTTTGAGACTAAGATACCTTGGTCAGTGAAGAGCTAAAGCTTGTTTTAGTTGGTGCTTCGTGCCACCTAACAAACTAAAGTTATTCAGGATACTGGCAGATCTGATGAAATCAGGATCTGTGGGAATATCTTTTGGCTCAGGACTTGGAGGCCAGGCACCATATACCCTAAAGCATCTCAATTAGCAGTTGCTACCTACATATATCAAACTGAACTGAGCTCTTGTTCAATGTGGCCTATGGACTGAATCAGCTCTTAGCCAGTGTCTACTTTAGGAGAGCTCAACCACTCCGTAAGCTCCACCAGTGTTTGTAGGCTTGGATACCTCATGCCTACAGGTGTCCAATGTAGTCATCAAGCGCATGCCTCTGTGGCCTAAAGGGGTCTGAGAGCAGCTAAATTACCTTAGAATATCAAAGATGTCCTCAGGGATATAGCTACAGGAATAAGGCCTGTAGACAAGCCCTTCCCTTCTGGAATGGCAGCTGGAGGTCAGGCAAGATATCCCAGAGCTTTATTTTAGTCCAAACAGAAAAGTTTCAAACAAAGAAAATATTACAAGCAAGCCTGTCCTTCAGGAAAATGTGCAAATCTGTGTTTTGTGGGTTACTTTTAAAACCATACCACAAAGCATCAATAATTTCTAACTAACTAGCCTTTCACTTGTTTCCCAAGTTTGGAGAAGTCTAGCTCCACCTGGAGATGCATTTTAAGAATATTTATTTCATTAATGCAAAATAAAACAATAGTCGTCTTTTTTTTAATCACTGGTCTTTGTTGCCCTAATCTTTTTTCTCTTTCAGTTTTTTAGTTTTCAGTGACTTTTAGACACTGTTTTCAAACACTAGGGTTTTAAGCATAGAAAGGACCATTGAATCATCTGATTTCAACTCTTGGAGAGAAAAGACTGTAAGTTACCACTCAGTCACCCTAGCTGAACTAAGTCAACAGCTTTAACACAAAAGCACCATAGCAGAGTGGGTTTACCTTTGATTTGAAGACACCATCAGATTAAAACATCGCTGCTTCCCTTAGCAGTTTGTTCCACAGGGGACTATACTTCCTAACGGTGAAAATGCATGCTCTGGTTTTATTAGAATTGCCTTACTTTGATATCAGTCATTTTATATTAGCCTTCAGTCATTGACTGAAACGATTTCACCAGGATGTTTGGAGGGGAAAGGCCAGGGAAGAGAAGATGAATATATGCTTGTTTACTGTTGTACAAGATAAAGCACTCTTTGTTCACATACCTGTCAAATTATAAGGCCACACATCCTCACCCATCCTTCTCTCTCCCTCTCTCACTTGACCAAGAAATGAAGTGCTATTACAATTCCTCGTCTTCCTTCCTACACCTTTTAAGGAAGGTGACTTTGTTGTGCCTTCAACGCCAATTAACCTGCCCAGAATGAACAGAGGACTTCTTGGGACAGGGATATGGGATGGCTAGTATCACACCAGGAAGGGACAGGGATGGAAAAGTTTTCCCCACAGCATAAAGTCAGAGGACAGACATCTGTTTAAATATCAACTACACTTTTCTGTTGTAAAGCTTAAAAATCTTCTCTTGAGCAAGCTTTATCGGCCTCTGTAGAGAAGAGGTTGCTGTTAAGAATGGAGACCGAAAGGCTTATCAAATGGAGTAACATCTACAGGCATAAATTAATGGAGAAGCCCTCTTCAGCCTATGACTATTTAGAAATTCTGTTTGGAATTTAATGATTGAACAAACCAGAGTATGTTTTGGTTACTCATATATCTGTTACTTAGTGGGAAACATTTTTCAGAGCACTTTCAATCTGGAAGGTTGAAAAAATAGTGAGGCTTTGAAATCAAGTATAGCCTGGACCTGTAATCCAAAAAAACCCCAAGAGCCATTGCTTCTGTCATCTAATTCACAGCTACATCACCACTACTGCTGCCTTTGGGGGCAACAGGTGAATTCTATCAGGGTGAGAAAGAAAGCTGCCTTAAGAAGAAAACATAAGGATCAGCACAAGTGGTTTTACATTGTTTCCGAACTCTTATGTTCACTGGCATAGGAGACAGGAAATACTTTTGTATGTCTGTGATACAAAAGAAATTCTGCTTCTGAGTAAGGCAATCTTGAGACAAACCTGCCCTTTGCAGCAATAACTTTCACCTGGGACCGTATTTGGCAACCACAGCACCTGCGGTTTCTCAGTTGATGCAGCATAAAACCCAGCCTAATAACTTTCTTTCAACATTATCTCTGAAACCATGCCACTACCTACTAATTAAAAATAGGGAAAGTTGGTGGCAGAAGAAATGAGAAAGGAGAAAAAAGGGAGAAAGTATACGTACAAGAGAACAGAGGGAGTAAATAAAAACAATTGCTGTCATTTTCCCCTTCTCTTTTTAGCGCATTTTGTCTCCTTCCAATTTTGTTTAATGATACAGAAACATTTCCTGTCTCTCCTCAATTTCAACATTATCATTTGAATCACACAAACAGAATACACTTCTCCATGATTACGTGGAAATATTAGATACCCTGTAGTTAAGGTTGCAGCCAGCTCCTGTTATAAAGCTCCATTCGGCAAACATGAATTTGGCAAGGAAAATTGCTCTGGCATGAAGATGACTATGCACACTGTGAAGGCTCAAGACAGTATCTCCATAAAGCCTGAAGAAGAGCTATCCAATGGCTTCGCAGTGGGTGACCCACTCTTACTGGAAAGAAGAAAGACATGTAAGACACTCCCTTAAAGCTACACATGATGTTCCAGCAGGCCATGACACCAGACACAGAACCTCTTAAAAAAATTGCCTCAAAAACCCCTAATTAAAGTCAATTTTAAGTTGAAGACAGTGATACTCTCCTACACAGTAGTGGGATTTGTAGTCCATGGACAAGAAAGCCACATGCTCAAAACTCTGTACCACATGTACAGATCATGGAACAGATCCTCCTAGAAGC
>NW_009630426.1:0-29897 GCF_000690535.1 Cariama cristata
CTGCCCGCCGCTGTGGGCAGAGGGCTCGGGCGGTTGACGCCGAGGGACGAGGGGCCCTTCCCGGCCTGAGGCGGCCTCTGAGCCGTCGTATTTCCCAGAAGATGGACATTATATAAGGTTAGGGGAAAGGGGGAAAAAAACCAATTAATTTCCTAAATGTGGGTCGGCATTGTCTTTATCCAGTCAGCTTGACTTGTTTAGTTTCTGACTATCTTAAGAAAGCTCTCCCTAGAGATTTTTACTCATTTCAGTAAACAACGTGCTCCAGGATGCAGCAAACCAGTCAATTAAAAGACAAATGGGTTGTCTCATACCTCAGTGGAGACCGCAAATGTAACTAGGGGGTTAACGTACAACTAGGGGGTTGTTAAAAATCTGAGGGAATTGGGTCATAAATGAAAAAGTTTGGCAGGTTTAACAAAGGCTGACAGACATCTGTCTGCATCCCAAAACGCCATATCCATGTGGCCTCCTTATTTGTTTAGACTTGGGTGACAGGGAGCTGTCAGAGAGCAGGGAAAAGGATTTTTGTGTGGACAGCTGTGGTGGACAGGCAGAAATGTGGGTGAGGCGATGCCCTGCCACCGAGGTGTACTGATCCCTGCCTGGCCGTAAGCACGCAAAAATACTGAGCTATGAAAGGGATACATCCTGATTGTTGGTTGCTTCACCTGGAAGGGATCTCTTCAGGTGCAGTACATCTTTATCTGGCTTTCATTTTCAGTAATTTCCCAAGGATGTAAAGGTTATTCACCATTTTCACAAAGATAAGGAGTATTCTTGTCAGCCAGATGAAATGAGTAGATCAGCTGGTAGAGTGTTCATCACAATAGACAGGTATTTCCATAAAGTGAACAAAATATTTTTGATGTGTACATCACATAGGGCCATTCTTCCTTCTATCGTTTTATATTCTTAGCAGGATGAAGAACATCTCTCTCTTTAGTGATTCTGCATCTTTAAATATACAATACTTTCAGGTCAGTTAGGATCGGGGTCTGTGGAGAACGGTGGGTCATCTGAAAGTGTGAAGGATGCAATCAGCTATTTCACTGCATAATAGGAGTACCTTGTACCACAACGCTTCTGGCTTCTGAGGAAAGCAAAAGTCTCTTTCAGTCTCCAGTTACACTCCAGTTAATGGTCAGCACTCTTGTGAGGTAGAAATTATCATCACCACTTTCAGAAGGAGAAATTGCAACAAAGAGATGTTAAGAGGTGGGGTTAATATTGCACATTTGATCCCTTAGGTGGCATGCAGAACCAGAGCTGATGCCTGGGATCCCAAGACAGTAGGGAGGGAAAGGAAGCTTGCCAGTAGGTAACATGTAGAAGATGCTTAGAAACACTCCCTACCCCTAAATTTGGTGCAATGTTTCAGGATAGTAGTGGAGTATGTATTTCTAGCTGGGATTTAGAAACCAGAACCTTTTACAGCTGCTCTGTAATTGCAGGTGAAGCACTTCTGCTTTGTGTAATAGGCTACCGTTTAGTCAGGTAGTAGGAAACGTATCATCTTCAACTGCAACCTCAAGGGAGTTGAAATCCATATTGTCCATTTGCCAGGAGAGTGTCCTTGTAACCAAATTCACAGGCTTTTCCTATTAAGACTGAGACACCGTACAGCCACAAATTCAAGCTGATGGGGCCAGACAGAGCACAGTTAAAGTGTTAACGTAGAGGAGGAAAGACCTACTTTCTGCTCTCAACGGCATTGTGTAGAGATTGGACATGTTACGTATGGTCGGTTCACTGGATATATTACATATGATCAGTACACTTCTGTTTTATGTAAAATTTGGGGAGTCATCAGAAGCAAAATTTAAGTATTACTTCCGAGCAGACCGGGGATTGTTTGTATCATAGTTTAGAACATCTGTACCTTTCGTTGGCCTAACTGCTTCACTGGATCTGGCCAGAGGTCATTTCAGAGGGGAGATCATAACTCCGAATTCTTGTTTGCCTGTTCTCTGCTTTCACCGATGACCAGATTTAGTTAATTTATCTTTCTTTTAAACATAATGACTTTTATTCCTCATTTCACCTGAGTAGTGTGCAACATGTTTCATGCTCAAATACTTAATTAAAAAAACTTCACAACTCTGGCCTGCCTCTTGGGGGGTTGGAGGATAGGGGGGTAACAAAGACAGCTTCCCCTGTCATCTAAAATGAAAACTGCGTTTTCATTGTTTACATTCCAGTACTTTGTGTTTTTTTTTCAGGAGCAATGAAATTGTGATGTTAACTTAGGCTTCCTGGGAGTGTGTGTCAGGCATCTTTAATCTAGAGAAGGAACCACAGAGAAGAACTGCGTATTTACTAGACTTTTAACACAAGAACAACGGTTTATAACTGGCTACTTCACCCTTGCCCTGAACTTCCTGTGCAGAGCTTACCGTGATTGATTTTACAGGTAGGTTTTCTATATAATATTAAACTATTTCAGTCTATTGGCTGGTCGCCCAGGCAGGCCACATAAAGAGACCCAGACAATGTTGTTTTGTTCGACACGGAGTTTTACTAGGTTTTATAAATCAACCTTTCATTTTCAGAAGTGTGTGTGGAGAATTTTAGGACTGTCCCTGCTGTTTGACAGAACTCTTGATTTCTGGTACCATGTTCTAAGAATCATTTCATCCTATTTTCAGATACAGGACTCTTGACAATTATTTCACTGTGTGTCTAAGACCTTGTGAACAAATGTGTGAGTAAAGCAGTTGCAGCATCAGGGCTTAAATTAGTTAGCATTCCACTTTGATTTCCATTGTAATTTGTACCATAAAACGTTCTCTCCTTCTGAATGCCGTGTCTAGGCTGAAGTCATTTAAATGCACCAAAACCAGGAAGTAGTTATGGCAGTTGTGCTTTTGTAGAGTTTTGCTGTTAAGAGGACCTTATGTTTACTAAATGAATTGGAAGTTTTATGTATATTTTGTCAAAGATTTACTATTTAAGTTTGTTCCCTTTGATATATTTATTCTATAATCTAGTGAATGCATAGAACACCCAGGTTTTTCAAGAAGCATGAGCTGCAGAGTGCAAATTGTCTTCTCTGTAGCTGTATGCTGTAGCCAGTAGGTTTTGGAATCAGCCTGTGTGCTCTCATGATCATGGGATTTTTGCATTCTTGGCTGGAGATGTTAGCTGAAATAAGTAGAAACAGCACACACACACCCTAGCAGTTTAGATAACTCTAAAAGAAAATAGGCAACATGGATTTTAGTCCTTTCAGGATGAGGAGAGAAAACTACAGCTTTTCCTCTTCCAATATGGGTAGCTTAATTAGTAGTCATTTATTCCTAAAAGGTTGCCAGCTCAAAATATTTTCCTGTCCAACTACCTAGACTCTCTTTTTGCTAGGTGAGAGTCAGTTAAATTCAACTCATGCTAAATTGAACTGTATGCTTGGGCAAGGCCATGAAAGAAGGATTTACAAAAGTCTGGTGCTTGGAAAAGACTCTGTCTGGGCAGGTTGTGATTCTGGGTGACCTGTGGAGACCGTGGAAGGAGCTGCCAGTCATTGTTACACACTGTTAGCTAAGCCTGGGGAAGCCTGCATTTATTGCTGGATGTTCACTAAAAAAAAACTTGGATAGAGTCCTAGACCTTATGTTGAATGGGGTAAAATTAATTAACTGCAGGTTTTCAGACCAGTGGCTAAGAAAAGTGGTCATTTATGATATTTATGGTATTCCCTGGAGTAGAAGCTGGAAGAAATGAGAGTGTGATCTACCAGCTCTGACCTGCACCCTCAACTGGGCAGTGGTTTACGTTTCAGCACTCCGCCTCAAGGAAGGCTCAGTAGATTGTTACAGTTTGAGTCCTTGGTTTATCTGGTGTTAGGTTTAGGGTTTTTTTTTCCCTCATGGGAGAGGGAATGACTAGGTTGAAACCTCTTTTCTTGCTCTCCAACAGAACTTGTCTTTTTGATTCACGATACCTCAAGGCAGGAGGGTTGGAACCAGATGATCTTTAAGGTCCCTTCCAACCAAACCATTCTATGATTCTATATCTTATGTCAGGATAGGGAAGTAGGCTTTGTTTCTTAAGAGATGTAATTTTAGAGAGTTCCTTATTTTGTCCTTGTTCTCACTTGCAGAGCATGCTCCTGCTCGCAGATAGTGGGCCTAGCTGTATACCACTGGCCATCTAGTTATATTAGTGATGATATTTCTGACTTTTTTTTGCCTGTGGAGTAATCATGGCATCAGCAGCTGTCTGAGAATAAGCATTGAGCATCTACAGCCTGCCAGTCTTCAATCTTAAACTTCCCAGAGAGATAAGCCATTAGCTACATGCAGGGCCTCCTCTAGATGAAAACTGCGGTACTCGCCCTATCAGTGATTTATCCATGGATCTTTTGTGTGTGGTTCATGCAGTAGAAATCCTTTATGTTCCATCAATGGCTGTGTTCCTCAGAACAGAAGAAATTCCTGAAAGTGTTTCCTGAAAATAGAGGCATAAGAAATGAATTATATCAAATGTTGTAAATACCCTCTATATGGAAGTTGGAGAATATTTGTGAAATTGAATTTACTCTTGTAAATATACACGAGCCAACCTTCAAGGAATGTAGTCCTCTGTCTCTACTGGCATAGCATGTCGAACCTTCTGGGCAATTGCAGCCAGTTTGGCAGAGAGGAAAAAGTAAAAAATTTGCTATACATTTTTTTAAATATACAATTTTTATAGCAAAAAGTTGCTATACATTTTTTTACTACTGGCACCTTCTGGGCATGGATCTACTGCACCTTCTGGGCAATTGCAGCCAGTTTGGCAGAGAGGAAAAAGTAAAAAATTTGCTATACATTTTTTTAAATATACAATTTTTATAGCAAAAAGTTGCTATACATTTTTTTAAACACACATATCTGGATATAAGTAGAAGACCCTTTTTAATGGTCTGAGGGGAATTATGCAGCATAAACAGAATCCTTATTAGGCAGGAAAGAAGCCACATAGAGCTCAACCCATAGCATAAATCCATAGGAAGCCAGGTTTCATTGTTCCCGTTGTTGATGAAACAGCTTGCTTGTTTGCTCTTTTCAGTAATCTCCCACCTCCTACTTCTTGAAAAAGAAAGTAGTCTCCTTGAAACTGCATGACAATTTGAAGGGTATTCTTATATTTTTAGTAGAAATAGCAAGAAGCATTCACTCTGAAAAAAAAAAATCCAGCTTAGTTTGTTATGGGATGATAAAAATGAATTCCCGATGTTGATCTGTTATTTTGACATAGATATTCACCTGCAAATTTCAAATTTCAACTGAATTCTGTTGTGTGTTAGATGTGAATGGAATAATCTGTAATTGAGGAAGAACTTCATTGCAATAGAGAATAAATTTAATCGTATTGCTAAATTTTTCAATTGCTGGTTTTTAGGGTGTAACAATTCTGTCAAGAAAATGTCATTCTTGTGAACGCTGGTTTACATAGGCAGGAACATAAGTGAATTTCTATACTACTTTGAGTGACAGTTGGCAGAGTGCTTGGTACAAGCTGCTATACTGGAACAAGTGCATCAGGCAGTAATTCCTGTAAGACAGTTAAATCGGAGGAGCCATAGGATGAAGTGAATACAAAAATCCCAGGAAAATGAAGCAAATTATCTCCCACTGGGACCTAATCTCCTTAAATGCAGTAAAAAAAAAAAATCGAAAGTTAACAGGCATGAATACTTAAGAGAATACAAAGAAAAGCTAAGCCAGTCTGACAAGTTGTAGATATATATGTATTTAGAAGAACGTAGTTTTCAGATTTATTTTCCTAAGTGATGCTCCTTTTTTGATTAACAGCTTTTATGCATAAAGGAGGCAGTGGTAAGCCCTGCAGTATACTGGTGGACAAGTGTAAAGATGTTCCAGGAAGGCCTTCATGTCTCTTTGGCATCCACACAGAGGAGGGCAAATATGGAGTGATCGCGTGGGCTGTTAGGAGTTGCTGGATCTGGTAGCTTGAGAGAGGAAAGGCTGCTCCTTCCCCATGTTCCCCCGTTCAACCTGTAGTGAGACTGAGTACATGTTCCCAATAGACACATACCCGCACACAGTGTACGTATATACATACACAAATGATTGACTGTGCAGATCAAAACCAACAGAAAACACAGCATAAACAGTAGCAATGGGTTTATCCTGTTCCCCTGTCTGGCTGATCAGGTTGAGAGCCCTTTAATTCAAACTGTACATACTTATATATATATGCACATATACACATACGTACAATATGGATCCATCCAGAAGCTGGCCTTAGACACTCAGTCTGTCCAAGTAGCTGGCTCCTGGATTTCCTACTCTCCCAAGTTGCGGTACAAGCTGGATTTACAAGCCCCTGCGGCTTGCAGCCCCACTCCAGTTGCTGTTACTCAGACCCTCTTGTGTACACACACACACGCACACACAGACAGGCATACTAATGGATCCTTTGGGAACTTGCCGTAGACATTCAGTCTACCCAGTAGCTCCAGTTGCTGTTACTCAGACCCTCTTGTGTACACACACACACGCACACACAGACAGGCATACTAATGGATCCTTTGGGAACTTGCCGTAGACATTCAGTCTACCCAGTAGCTGGCTCCAGATCCTCTTGTCTCCAGTTGCCTTGTGGACAGACACATAAATGCAAATGAGTCTCTCAGTTGACCCACAGATTTCACAGTCTGTCCAGGAGCTGGCTTGGACTACCAGGTTCCTCCAGTAGCCAATTTTCAGACCCTCTGGTCTTTCCAGTATCTGGCCTAGACTCATAGCTGCTTTGATACCCGATTCCCAAGCCTCTTTATCCTACTTGCGTCATAATCCAGCTTCAGTTAATGATCATACATGGACATGTGCACCCACAAAATATCCACACACTCTGGTCTCTGTGGTTGCTGGCACCCCAGACACACAGGTCACTGTGACTTGTGGTCCTCACTTCAGTTGCTGGCAATTAGACCTCCGTATGCTCCAATCTCTCCTATTGCTGGCACCCCAAATCAGTGGCACCCCAGACACTTAGGACTTGTGGTACCCTCTCCAGTTGCTGGAGTTAGGCTCCAGTGAGTTAGACCCCTCACTCCTTCTAGTCTCTACAGTTGCCCCTACGACCTGTGGTCTGACGCTGGTTGCTGGCACTTAGACCTTAGACACGCAATGGCACACCGAATAGAGTGTCCCCTCACCCAAGAAAATACTTTAAAAAATACTTTAAAATGGAGCTTACTAAGAAAATGGGGCAGGCTGCGCTGACCAGGTGCAGGACATGGACAGATAAGAGTGATGACCAGCAACCTATTTACATACAACTGGTCCCTTTTATCCCTCTACTTTTCCATGCTTGTTTTTCCCCAAACCACCTTGATCCCTCCTTTTCCTCACCTTTGGTTCATCCCCTGAACATCCCATAAGTCTGGTACAATCCTAAAATGCTCTTCCCTTATGTCCCGTAGTGAGTCCCATACCTCCGTATGCAGTAACCTCCCTCAGTCTGTAAGGTGGTCTGGAGAGGTTTTCCATTGACTCAACCTGAGGGGCTCCACATCCTGGCTGTGGGCTGATCCCCCTCCTGTGATGGCTCTAAAGAGGTTATTCAGGTTCCCCTGCCTGCCACTGTGCCTCTGTGCTCCTTAGTGTGCATGGAGACAAGTTTTAATCACAGCTGAACAAATGAGGTGATCAGACAAGCTTTTTTCCTGCCCTCACAAACCATTTCAGGAGGTGATACACTCTGTCCCATGTCTTGCTGGGTGAAATGACTTCAGTCTTTCAGAAATGGGCAAAAAGGATCCAATGTCCTGCCTCGCTGGCTGGATCTGCAGGTAGTCCAGTTTTTCGCTGCCTGTCATTCAGGTTTGGTTGCAAAACTATACCAAGCCTGGTTTGCTGTGACTCTGCATATTTACAGTGAATTGCATTGTTTTCCCCCACATCTGTCATTTTATTGCTAGCCACTCTGTGTTGTGAAGTACCTCTGTAACTCTTGCCGTTCAGCTTTTGTTTTCTTCTATCCTGAATAATTTAGCATCAGCAGCAAACCTTGTCACTTTAGTGTCATCACAGAATCACAGACTGGCTTGGGTTGGAAGGGACCTTAAAGCCCATCCCGTTCCAAGCCCCTGCCATGGGCAGGGACACCTCCCACCAGACCAGGTTGCTCACAGCCCCATCCAACCTGGCCTTGAACCCTTCCAGGGATGGGGCAGCCACAGCTTCCCTGGGCAACCTCTGCCACTGCCTCACCACCCTCACCGGGAAGAATTTCTTCCTAATATCTCATCTAAATCTTCCCTCTGCCAGTTTAAAGCCATTGCCTCTTGTCCCATCACTCCCTGCCCTTGTAGAAAGTCCCTCCCCATCTTTCTTGTCGGCCCCTTTAGGTACTGGAAGGCTGCTCTAAGGTCTGCCCGGAGCCTTCTCTTCTCCAGGCTGAACAGCTGGCTGAACAACTTTAGGCTGTCCACTCTTCTCTATATAATTTGTGATGAAGCTGAATAAAATAGCCCCTAGTGTAGATCCAGATAGAACTTCATCATTGTGAAAAATGTCCATTTACGTCTACATTTTCTTTCCTGTATTTTATGCAATTATTTATCCATAGTAAGATTATTCCATGGCAGTTTGGCTCTTCAAAAACCTTAGGTGAGTGGCCTTTTCAAAGGCCTTTTGGAAACCCAAATGGACTTTGTCATTCGGATTGTATATTTCCATGTGCTCCAACAAAATCCAGGAGATCTGTGAAACATCACAGATGATTCTTGCCAGGACCAGACACCACATTTTTGTAGCAAGTCTCCAGACCTAGGTATGTCACTAGGTTGATTCTTGCAGGCAATGAGGAAAAGCAAATTCCACATCTGGCCTCTCAGCTTTGAGAACTTAATTTCTCAGTCACTTAGTGTTCCATTTGTTTTTTAAATTAGTAATTAGTTTCAAAAGTCGTTAAGTCTAAAGAAATGGAGAGCCAGCATAACTACAAAATCTAATTTCCATAAAACAGGAAGTTTCTGATTTTTCCAACCTTACTCACACTAATGCTACCTTGAAATGATTTCAGTTAGATTTTATTATTCAGTAAGATACTAATCAGCACAAATAAAGTTGGCAGAAGGATCCATAAATTGTTTTCTTGTTCTTTTGTATATTTGGTTTGGGCTAAAGCTTTTGATCATTCAGTGTCAGCAGAGACCATTATGCACATCTACTTGTATCTGTGTTATAACAGATGCCATGAAATATTACCCACTTATTCTCCGTGAAGCCTAATACATTATGGTTGGTTGAGGGTTTATCTTTTAGAAAGCTGTCCAGTGGGATGCTGAGGAATCTACCAACACATTTCAATAAATTATTCTAGTAGTTAACTACCTTCATTTAAAATTTGATTTTTTCTTCCTATTCAGATGTTTCTAGCTTTGGTTTTCAACCAGTGAATCTTGTTATGTCTTTGTCTGTTTAATTAAAGAAACTGGATGCTGTTCTACTAATCTGATACTATGTGTGCTTACATTTGTGTCAGTAACAAAGAAATGCCTGTACGTTTCTCTTCTGACATCTTCTCCCTCACCCTAGTTGTTGGTTTAAGGGAGAACCTGTACCCCTGCTCTTGTTATAAGAACAAACACATTTTTCCAACAAAATTCAGTCACTGGTAGTTACTTTTCTATTCCTTCTTTTTCTACCGAGAAAAGAAATTCTGCCTGCTAAATAAATTCCTCTTAGTGCCACCTGTGGTTTTGCCCAGCCACACCGAGGAAGGTTACAGAGAGGAAACAAACAGTCCCTCCCATGCTAAAATCTGTGCAAACTGTGGTGTGGCTGTCAGTCATTTCTTGTCTGATGTGAAAAACAAAACCCTACTTCAGCATTAGCAGTTAATGGTATTGAAATTGCTGAATAGCCAATTCAGCTCAATATTACGGGGGGAAAAAAAGTAATTTGAGCAATCAGATGGATGAAATTCATTTTTTAAATGATAAAACCATCTTCATGGTTACGATTTGCTTTAGTTACTATTTTTTATCATGTGTTTTCTAGCTCAGCTGCATTTGTCATGTTGCTGGTAATGTAGTTAAGTTTAATTTCTCTTTTAAACCCTTGTAGAGGGCTGTATATAACTCTGTTTCTGTCATTACAAATTCTGATTCATCAGTTTGGATATTGTTGTTCTGAAGTCTTGGTTGCTAGGAACAGTGGTTTACCTCCCTGCCAGGAATTGAGGATTTGTTTTTTTCCCAGAAGACAAGCTTGTTATTTACTTGTTCGGAATATGTGCTTTGTCTGCATGACTGATATTTGGATCCATTTGTAGTTTAGGTGTTTTTCAAGTAAAAATCCTTCATGGATCAACACCAAGTGGGTGGAAATACCACAGCAAGGCAATACATTTAACATTTAAAATTTAATAAAGGATGGATCAGTGCCTTATGACCTTGTGTCAGAGATTGGCCATCATCCTGCAAGCGCTTAGGTCTGTACTCAGTCTTGCCACTGTTTGTTGTCGTAATAGGTCCGTGGACCAGCAGTATCATGGCCTGTTCCTAGAGGTGGTGGAAGGCTCTTCCCTTCCAATTTCATTTGAAATACCTACTTTTGCACTAGGAAAGTTTTCCCCATTTAGTAGTATTCCTATTTCATAGTGGGAAAAAAATCTAAATCTGTGTTAACCTGGAAT
Organism: Cariama cristata; assembly: GCF_000690535.1. Taxonomy (NCBI): domain Eukaryota; kingdom Metazoa; phylum Chordata; class Aves; order Cariamiformes; family Cariamidae; genus Cariama; species Cariama cristata. The sequence goes on from NW_009630426.1 coordinate 10,654, forward strand.
TAAATTTAATTGTTGGAAGGTACTTTTTGGAAAGTAACATCTAAAGATCACCTGAGCAGTCTGGTGTCAAAAGGAGAGCTGACTGCTCTGACTTGTTAAGCTAATGGGAGATGATGTGACAAAAGTCTTGTTTTAATTAGGGAAACCATGAAAGGAAGAAACCATGCAGGTGGGGGGAACAGTTAAGGCTCAGTAAGATGCTCTCTTTTCCCTCAGTTGTAACTCTGCTGACCCACACTGTTAAATGGAAACATCGGTTATATTATTTACCTGGATTGTGCTGTAGACTAGCATTGTGCGGAAAGAATAGCAAGAATGGTTCATTCTGTGCTCTCATCCTGAGTTCCTAACCTGAGGGCAGGGCCTTTGTAGGTAGGTAGGTAGGTTGGTTGGAAGGATATAGCCCTGAGTTGCTTGGACCCAAGGGCTTTAGGTTGCTTGGACCCAGAAAAGCTTTATTGTGGCTTTGCTTCCCCCTTGTTGAGGGCAAGTGGAACACTTTCCTCGCTGGGAAACTGAGTTAAAGGAGCTCAGACTCCTGGGTTTGGGCTTTTTGCGTCCTCCTTATTCTACCATGAAGTTGGTTGCCCTGTGACAAAGTAAGGAGTCCAGTCTCTGCTTTATGCACTGTCAAGGCCCTGCCCTCAGCCCATATGGATTCCCACAAAGCCTCACTGCACCCTGACAAGTACAAATGTACCCCAGCCTTAATTACAATGTTACAGTCAATACCATTTTCATATTATCCTCCTTCTGTTTCAGGAGTCCTGAGTTTGCTCCTGTTACCGCAATGGGCAGTGCTGTTCTTTTCCAGCTTTATAGAAAAAGACAACTTATGTAAGTAAGCATGATGGGACTAAGTCAGAAACAAATTAAAGAGGGTGGTTGGACCTAGTGAGAATTATCCTAGTGCATTTAAAGTATAAATGTTACTCTATAAATGCGTTTTGTTCATGTTATTTAAAATCTTTCTTGTTTTACATTGGGTACAATTAAAAAAACAGTAATTACCATATATTATATGTAACATAACTATTTAAAGCTTTGCAAACAGCTCTGTCAGACTCAGCTGACTGATTGCTAATGTTTTAGGGAGAAGCCTGTATGAGTATACATGGAGAGAATCTAAGTGACAGCCAAAAGGTCCAATGGAGATTTAAAAGCAAAAGTTCAATGACTAATACCATGATATATTTTGGAAGTTTCTCTGTTAATCTCAGTGTCCTGACCAGAACATGGTTTTGATTATGTTCCGTTTCTTTCAAATTCCCTACTATGTTTTGTATTTGAGTGTTGTAGCCCTTGGCACTGCCTGTCCTAATCTATTTTGGTTGTGATGTAGCAATTCGCATAGCACATTTTCCTCCAGAGGTGTAAATAGCATCTCACTGTGTAAGTTGGCAGAAGGAAGGACAGTTATTCCCATGGTATGCATACAGCCCATAAATGAATCCTTCTGGATGATACATGCTCTGGAAGCGTAAGATCATTATCAAGGCTGTTATAAAAACCTGAATGCTACTTGGAGAGTCTTAAATACACTTCTGACACTCTAGTAGTGGTAGTTCTTCAGTGATTTTCCTGCTCATCTTTAATCTTAATGTTTTGGGGTTTTATTTAAAGACAATAAGCTGAGAATCCTGACTCCCGCAGCTAACCATTTTTCAGCACAAGCTGGTCCCAGAGCGTTTCCAGTAGGTGCTATTAGCGCTTACAAAACCTGTATCAATCAAAGCCGCATGCAGAGAATATACCGCTATTTAAAGTACTTTACTTCTTAAGTTTGGCATGTAATTCCTCAAGGGATGGAATGATATTTAGGCATCATGCCTAGTGAACAATGATACTAAATGTCCTCTGAGAATACCAGTCACTGATGTCTCAAATTATCATGATCAACAGTAAGCCAAGTTCTGGCATATAGCCGAGTCTTACGGGAACCGCTAGTACTGCACAGGCACACACATACGTATATATCCTCCATGTTGTCCTTCTACTACCTTGTTATGTTGTCTCTTGACTCCTGTTGCCCTCTTCTGCGTTTTTTTTTTTTTTGTTATTTTTATTGCTGGTATTTTGTTGCTTCCTGCCTCATAACTAAAGCTGCTTGCTAGAAACTCATTCCTTCCTGGCAACTGGAATCAAAACAAAAGATGAGCTTCACCTCAGACTCAAGCTGCCTGCCTCAAGGGCTGGAAACTCTGGGTGATTGCAGTTACATCATGTCAGTGTGAGAGATGGCCGGCTTGCTGGTGCCTCTGTCCGTCCGAGTCCGAGCCCCTGCATCCTCCAAGTAGCCTGATGCACTTGCTGCCCTTGGGAAGGGGCACTTTAGACCAGATGTGTGCTCTTGCCACTTCTCACCTGCACTGTCTCAGGTCCTGTAGTTTCAGCAAGAACCACTAATCTCAATAAATGCAATGGTCTTCAGGTCCATTCCTGTTAGGTCATCCATGATTTCTGCTTCCACTGTTTTCTTCCAAAGTTTTGTTCAGAGCTCTAGCTGGAGGCAAAACCTGACGGTCGGATAATTGTGGATATTTTGGGCTTAACACTGCATGTTCTTTCTGCTTTTCTTTCAAGTGTTATTCATTATACAATCCTTTGTACTTTACAGTTCTTTCCTTTGAAGTCCTATATGTGTTTTACACAGATTGATGTAATTGGTGTGAGCCTGCTTTGGTGGAACAGGTAGAAAGTTGATGCTACAGTTTTACAGGTAGTAACAGAATAGCATAGTCACACTGCCTGGGACATGAACTGGCTTTTAGTCATGTGCTTTTAACTGTAGGGCTAATAGCAGTGTCTCTATGTTCTCTGAGGAAAGAGATGTCATATTTAACTTGGCTGCAGCCTTGTGTAGTCTCAATTTCAAATAGCAAAATTTAGTGTCTTCAGTGGTCTTGTGGTGGTTTTTTGTAATTGTCATGGCTCTCAGTTTTCTCTGTTGTTATATAGTTCTTAAGTAGGCTGCTTCTATTACGTATTTCATACTTGCAGAAGGGATTGCATGTCCAAAAGCTTATTCAAGTTTTTCAAAAAGCTATACCTATCGGTCTAATAAAAGAAGTTACACTGATGTACAAGCTTTATCTTGTCCTTAGCTATAGAATTCTTTACATATTCTGTGTTCCTTGAACGCTGAACAGGGAGTTTCAAACTGGGCCATAAAGTTTCTATTAAGTGCACAATGATGAAAGATACATTAGTAGTCAGAATCTGGCAGTTGGTTTTAATTTTCAGACTGAAGTTTTGTTGAGAAGACAAGGTACAGCAGTTTTTCTGGTGATAAAGAGAACATCTTTTTATCCAGTCTAGTCTCCAGTTACAGTAATTTTGAACCTTTCACAAGTAGTAAAGTCAGAAAAAGATGAAAGATAAGAAAAACGAAATATAAAGTAAGTAGCATTCTTGTTCCTGCAGACTGTAAGCTGGTGATGAATGAACCTTCAGGGATTTAAAATTCAGTCCAAATGAGCATCCGGCACTTCAGATTGTTACCAGATACATATATGAACCACTCCAATCTAGGGAGATCTTATATAGGTTTACCATCCTTTGCTGTTAAACTGAAGTAGTGTGAGGACAGCTTGCTTCATTACAACTCACCATTTTTTGTATCAAAAGAGAAATGGGAAGTAAACTATCTGAACTTTGGGAGGTTTCTTTAACACACTAGACTGCATTTCATTTTAGAGAGAGATTTCCTGTTTATTCAGGTTATTTTGTCCTTTCCCACTAAATACATAGACTTGAACAAAAATCCAGAATTTAAATGCCTGACTGTGTTTATATGTGCATGTATATATGTGCTTCTGTCAAATATACATTATTTATACACACATCTGTGTTATACAAGAGTGCTTAGAGACACAATAACAAGCATTTCCAGTATACTCTTATTTCGACTTATGCATAGAGATCAGCCAAATGTTAACATTACAACCATTTTGCAGCTATTTGCAGAACAGGAACTATTTCTTCTCACTTCAGTGTATTATTGTAATTAATTCTCATTGGAGAATAACATTCCATTTTTAGTTTAACTAGTTCCATTTAATTCTGAGTCCTTGTTAGAATATAGCTTAAACAATGACCACATCTTATGAAAATATACAAGAAGAAAATAACATCTGCTGCACTATGTTGGCAAACACAGGGCTAATGAATGTTTGTCAGTATCAAAACAGATGTCTGTTTACAGTTAAAAAATAATCTTTACCAGTTTAAGTAAATTCCTAAATTAATTTAACTCTTGTTTGCAATGTGTGGCTCAAATTGCTTTGCTATGATGATGCATGATGGAAATGTTGGTAGATTGAAAGATGTCTGTTGCCCTTAAGAAGTTTCGCTTAAATGTGACATCTAAGTTGGCTTGTGGAGTCCGTAAGGACAATTTGATTTGATGAGGATTGTCTTGTCGGGAGGAGAAAACGTTCATAATTTGCTGAATATAATTATCTACTTAAGAGTATTACAGTTCAGAATGCTGGAGAGTTTTGCTGCAGTGGAAAATGAATGTTTAAGGGAAAGAACACAAACAGTCGTATCCTACAATCGCATGAAATAAAATGGAAACAACCCCAGAGCTCTCCACTCCATACATCATATTCTTAGCAATTCTCAGCCTGTAGATCTTGCATCTTTTTAAATCTACCCCACATCCTAGTGTTAACAATGTTGGTGCTGATCCTCAAAACAATGAACAAACTGCACGCAAGGCCCATAGGCCTGTCCACAGACCACTCTTCCATTTGGCTCTCCTCACTGAAGAGGCATTAATTTCAGTTCCTTCTTCCTCTTGGGATAAGAAGTTCCTTTAAACCTTTCTTGGTTATCCAGGTCAGTATTAGGAAAGTTCATTTTCTAATGAAGTTTTATTTTTTCAGCCAAGACATTCAGTGTACAGAGTCTGTGGTCTGCAGGTCAAGACTGAGCCAGCAATGCAGATTCTAGATGATTTCCCTGAATTTACAGAAATTTTTAACCTTGTGACAGTGTCTCTAGCCTGTCAAGTTTCATAGCTGCATGTCCAGTTTCATGCAGATGTGTGTGTTAGGCAATATATTTTGACAACATTTTTTCATAATGGTGGCGTTAATACTTGAATAACCGCATCATGACATACATTCTCTTTCCTCCGTCACTTTTTCTCCAAAGCAGACAGCATTTAAGAAGATTACTTGTTTTTTGAGAATGACTCAGCAAATTATATGTTGTGTTTTATCTTTATCATACCCAGAAAATTAGTGTTACAGTGTGTCAGTAATTCACAATGACATATAAATTGGACTGAATCCAGCACAGATCAGAGAGTGGTGAACAATGCTCATTATTCAATTTAGATATATGGACATCAAGAAGAATTAAAAAGAAGTCTGCAGGTGTTATTGAGACTTTTGCTGTTTTGTCAGGACCATCCCTAAGTATTGCACATACTTTAACAATTAAAGAGGTTAAAAATAGTGCACAAGCTCAATGCCACTTAATGTAAACAGTCTTTCACCCCTTGCACTGTAAAAACTTACTGGATTGCTGTATTTTCCTTACTGGAAAGAGAAATCTTTACTTTTGTAGCTGAAGGTTTAGATCTATCTTACTGTTTGTTGTAGGTATTGACTTCTTATCATAAAGGATTCTCAGTAAGATGCTGAACTCGAACACATGCAGTAAAACCCATGGGAGGAAGTTTTTCCAAATGGTTTTCAGTCTCCACAGAGTAGCTTTTCCTGAACTACTTACCACTTCAAAACTATGGTTTGGGTTTTTTTTCTGTCCTCTGATCTTGGTCTCTAGCAAGTATGATGCACTGATTATCTCATAGGAGCCACTGAACTCTGACTTCTGATTCCTTTGATGCTTCTTGTGTTCGATTGCCTCTCCACTACATCTCCCAGCCAACAGCAGGAGCAAGGCAAGGGAGAGGGTACAAGTGGAGAGAAATTCCTGTGCTTAGAAATGAACAAAGCCATGAATTATCATTTATTCCACAATTACAGTTTATGGTGCGCTGGATGTATGTGGAATCCCAGAAGAATTGTGGTATGTGAAAAGTTAGTTTCTTTGACTTCTCTCTGTCTTTGCAGTGATGCACTCTGTAATGAAAACAACCACGCAAACTATTTTTGGTGCCAGATTTCCTTTTCAGCCTTGTTTCTGCTCCTTAATCTTCTGCTAGTGTAGGGCTTCAGGGGTTCTGGTCTATAAAAACACTTAAACGCTTGTGTTCATGTAATTTTTCTTCCTTTCACACAGGAGTCAGATTAAAACTTGCTTCCTTCTCTTATGCCTGTTAACAGCCTATGCACTTTACAGCCTCCCTAAAGCCAAAACTAAGAGGCAGAATGTGGCCGTCAGAGTGAAACGGAGCAGAAAGTTTGGCTCACTGCATTTGGACAGGATGGCAGAGCATCTTCTTCTACTCCCTGCCTTTTATTCATGTAGACTTGGAAGAACCTCTCTTCTGTATATTTTGTCCTCTAAGATGGAGGGACAGATTTAGGCAGACAGAGGACCTAAAAGATTGTATCCCAACTTCCATCTCTCCTTGCCATTATCAGTCTGACACAATGGGCACTTTGGGTCATGCAGTAGGGGACATCTGAATTGTTGTGCTGCCTCCTCCTCTGCATTGAAGCTGCGCCAGTGTATGAATATGTTGAACAAGAGCACATACTGGAGTGCATAGGAAAACTGGAAAGCAATGAGTCACCAGGACCGACAGTATTGGTCCGATTCTGAAGGAAACCGAGAACAGAGTGGCTGAGTTGCTAACAAAGTGTCTAGAACTGTCTAGAAAAGAGAGTGTTGTCCTTGACACTGGAGAATTATTTGAGAGGCAGGTAAGGGACGTAATTATCTGGAGGAAACAAGACTTTAGAAATAAAATCTGCTTGAACCATTCAAATTGAGGGGAATGCAAATCAGCAAAACTTTTCGTTAAGGATAATCAGTCTATTTCAATCTACTTCTGCAGTCTTCTTCATGTGTCATGGTACACAGTTTGAAAAAGGGAACTGGTGGCAAGATACACTTAAAATAAAGGCAGACAGACAATAAATTCTATATACCTGTTCGTATTTTCCTATCATAAAAATACAGATTGTTGAAGACCAACTTTGACTTTCCTGTGGAACTTTCTGCCGAAAGGATTTGCTAAGTGTACGTTAAAACAAACAAGCAAAACATAACAACAACAAAACCACAACAGAAATAGTAATAATCCTCTTTTTTATAAGCTCATGTGATTTTGAAAAGTCTATACTTATAGAAAAGCTATTTCAGGACATAGTCCATAATAAAGATGATTTATAGTAATTTTTCTCCCCTTACCTCTTTCCCAGATACCTTATGGTCCTAGTAAATACCAGAGAATGCATAGCTCCAAAACTTAAACTCTTTATAATTAAAATCAGCTATGAATTTTGTATGCTTATTGCAGGTTGTAGCCACCAAACATCACTTTTGGCAGTGTCCTCGGTCAAAGGAAGAACTGTGAGGCTAGAGTTGTTTCTTTAAAAAAAAAAAATTCAAACAAGCTATGAGGGGTGAATGGAGGAACAGCCTTTTGTACTGTGTTTATTCTTAGTGGAACTGTTTTGTGTCTGTGTCAACAGAAACACTGATTTCATTTATGCTGCTGGCCATCTTTTGTACAGGAAAGGTGCAAATCTTGCTTGCATTTTTTTGAGGCTAAGAAAGTACTAATGCTTCATCTAGACAATTAGTTTTTGTCTGTAGCATGAAGAAAATACAAGGTCACCGCATGGAAGTTTGCAGATGATAAAAACTGGTGGAATGAAAAAAAAGCAAGGTAGGTCATTTAAGAAGAGGAGCTGGTATTGCATTATGAAATGGGTGCATTTACGCATGAGAAATGAAAGGCTGCATGTTTCAGAAGCAGGAAAGATGTAGATCCCACTTACACGGTGCGGGCTGTGTCTTGAGAAAGAAAGCTTCAGAAAGGACAGGGAAGGGCCAGGGGTTGAGGAGTAATTGGTTGAACACGTACTCCTGGTTTTATGCTGAGGCTGAGTAGCTAGCACAGTCCTTGGCAGTGTAGCAGAGGGAATCCAGAGCAGGGATGAAGCAGCACGTTCTGCCATTATGCATCATTAGTGTGCCTGTTACTGGGCTTCCTTGTCTTGTGCTGGTGTTAATACACTTAGAAAGGGAGAAATGAGAGAACAGTGGTGTAGAAAACTCATTAAGTCTCCCAGAATAAAAGGTAAGCTCTCAAATTCACCCATTCAGGTGACTTGAGGTGACTTAATCACTCTTAATACACACAGGAAGATTTGTAGTAGGGCAGTTTTAATGAGCTCTAATAGGGAAATTGGACCAACTCATATTGGAAATAGAGTGCCAGATTTTCTAATGGGATGGTAATTAGCTCCTGGGACATAGCAGTCATGATGGATTTTCCATCACTTCCAAGACCTTAAATCTGACTGTGCACTTCTCCATACAATTAGTTTTGACTGCAGCTTATTAAAGTGACTTGAGAATTGTTGGGTGAGGGTGTCTGCTCTGGCAAGATGAGTGTTTTCTGTTTTAAACTTACTTGTAGTTGATGTACAGTCCTGGTCTGCAGAAAGTTCCAAGGTTCAATTTCACTGAAAGTACAAATGGCCTTTAAAATTCCAGATCATTGGAACCTGTGTTGGCAGGAATGGAAATGCTCCTCCTCATTGTGGTTTTTCTCTCAGGCAGCACTAGTTTTTTCAGTGTGGTCTCTGCTCATCCTGATCACCTATGTCCTCACTGGATCTCCGGTGAGACCTGGCAGATCCCTATGTTCTTGCTATTATTTTTCAGCAGCACTTGATCATGTGAGAGTGATTCCTTGCACTGTTACACCACTTAGTCCTGTAAATTCCACTGAATGCTGCCATGGTACTTTTGGTGTGACAGAATGGGAAAGCAAATCCAAATCTCTTAAACTGTATGTACAACTGTGGAAGGATTAGATGTTGGTAATTCAGGAGAGGTTGTTCAACTCCATCTTCTATAACTGTAGCTTTCAATCCACTTCAGTGTAAAAGTGTATTTCTTTCAAAGATGGCTGTAGCAAACTGAAGGCAAGTGCTGCAGTTACTTCAGCACGCATAATTTGCAGTGCTGAGGGGAAGTAATGAAATTACCTTTCATCCCAAAAGAGATGGATGTCTGTGGGACACATTCTGCTCTATGATACCTTTGTTTCTTGCATGGGATTGTACTGGTGCGAGAGTACAATATATCCTGTGGTGTTCTTCCCACAGATGGGCTTGCGTTAGATAGGAGTGGCCTGTCTCACAACTCAACAGTGCAAGAGAGAGCTCCAGGAGAATCAAAATCCTGTTTAATTTTGCTAGAGGAAATGTGTCTCATAGTGCCTACAGTTTTCAGCCCCACCTCCCCTCTGTTTTACTTGCACTTTCTGTACATCTGCTTCAGTCCTGCCTGCTGTGCTGAAGAGATGCCATCCATAAGAAAACCCCCCATCAATTCACTGGGCACAAAAGCAGTTCTGGTAGGATCCAGAAGCAGTCTGAACCTGACCTTGGGTGCACTGGTCATCTAAAGGTATCAGCGCATCCATTATTGTAGCAGATTTAGTTGCATCTGTTCCATCTGACAGAAAAACATCTGTGCAGGGAACTATTTTATTAGCTGTAATTTTAGCTAACCACTTTACTCCCTGTCAGAGTAATCTCTCCTACTTTTATGAGTGACTATAGTAGCATAAATCTTTTAATATTGTGGTTTCTGGACTAACTTGCTAGTGCTTCATCACAGCAAGGGTTTTGTTTGTTTGGGTGTTATAAAACTAGTGTTTTTTCAGTCAGTTTGGTTTGGAGGAAATGGTTTGTGGTAAAGTCCCCAACACAGGGAAATGCATTAGTTCTCAGGCTGTGTAAGGTAGCTTCCCCAGGCTGCCCAGAATCACACAAAAGAGTGGTGCAGTAAAAAAAAAAAAAAAAGTCACCTTTTCCCTTTGAACATTTTGAATGAGTGGATTCAGAGAAAGGGTCTCAAAGAGACCCCTGCCTTTCCTTTTTAATTCAGTCCTTTTCAGTGTTGTGTTCGGTTCACATTTTAATCGTATTTCAAGACTGAACAGTCATGCAGGGGAGCAGGAAATCATCCATTCCCCTTCATGGGTGTAGCAATATACGTTGTAGTTTCTAAGTTACCTGCAACTCTGACTTCCCAGTGGTCCCAGCTGCAACATAAGGAGGATGTCTCCCTTGCTGGATAGTCCTGCTCTCCCAGGCTGAGCCTGTCTTCAGTTCTCAGAGGACACATCTCTACAATTGCAATGGAGTATGGCATGGAGATGGCAAAGTTATAAATGACCTGAGTTGGTATTATCTGCTCTGTGCTTGTCCATGTGCAGATTATAGCTTGCGAAGGGAGAAACAGCACAATTTTTGTATTGCAACAAGGCTCTAAGTTGCAGAAAGGTATCTTGCAGTGCTGACATGCTTACACTGCATCTGGATACAGAGCATGTGAGATCTCTGCTCTCTCTCCAGCATCTCTGCCTCCTGCTCCCAGCGTGTGTTGTGGACACGTGCCCTGACTACCTTGAGAGGTCTGATTTTGTCATAGAAACCACAGGTTAAAGCAACAGTATTTCGCATGACATGTCAGGACTCATAAACCAAATCATTAGCTCTTTGGAACAAAAACATTTCTGAGTAACCCCCCCGTTCTTTCAAGTGTCCATAGCTTAACAGTCAGTCCCCTGCCTTTCACTGAGGCTCTTCAAAGGCCAGCACTGCAGAGCACTGCGCACAGCCGGCTCTGCTTGGTTGTGAGTTTGTTCCTGTTAATAGAGACTGACTGTCCTCAAACCAGTAGGTGTTAACGACAGAGGCCTATGAATCTAATCAAAATATTCCACACTTTTTCTTATGAGGTGAGGATGTGAAACTTCAAAAGATTTGTTATCTTTCCTGTTTTGGTATAGAGGATTTACATTAACTGGTTCTCACTGTCTTAAGTCTGTGAAGGAAGTGGATTTTTGTCTTGCTTTTCTAGCTCTGTAGACAAAAAGTCCTTGGCTATACATACAGCTGTCAGAAAGTTCATATAATACTTTTTGAGTTTTCCACAATTCTGGGGCATCTGTCACACTATCGCACAGTAAATACTGATTTACTGTATTGTACTATAGAGACCTTCTGCCAATCGATTCCAATACTAGCTATTTAGGGTTCAATTTTTATTACACTAGCAAGCTTTTGAAGAACAAGGTGATGTAGACTACAAAGAAATTTTTCCTGCCCCTTCAGCCAGGGAAGGAACTGTTTAAGTAAAAGCAAAGATGGGTGCCTGGAGATAGCAAGGAAAAAGTCAGACAAATTATAGAAATTGCAAGTCCTTTTCAGTTAATTGAGAAATAACAATTCAATCCTGTTGTAAAAGTCTAGTTGATTTGGGAGGGGGGTGGAGAGGGTGTTTTGTTTTTTGACTCTGTGAGCTGGTTTGCCAGTTCTGGCTCCTTACTATCTCAGCAGCCACAAGACATAACCACAAATCCCACTGACGGTGTGGCTGTAGAAAAATCTGCAGTGAGTTTTCTCATCTGGCAACACAAATGCTGTGTCATGCTGTTTTCTCAGAATGAATTTTGAAAATGTTTCTGGTGCTGCGTACCTTTATCGTATACTTCCTCCCTCTTAATTCAGGAGAAAGTTCAGTGAAGAGAACTCCAGGATTTTTTTACATCTCTCTCAGTGCAGTGCGAAGAGGTACAAGAGCATCTTCTACCTCTCAATGAAGCTGCAAAAATGAACACAGCTGTCTTGTCTTCTTACAGTGTTTTTTTTTAAGTCAAGAAGGTTTTTGGGATCATGCCCGCCTGCCCTGTGAACAACTTTTGAGACGGACCAACAGGTTCAGGCAGATTGGCAGGAGGGCATTGATCTCAGAGGTGTTATAATCCTACAAGCTTCAGGAGGAAGCCAAGGAGGAGGAGAGAGCGAGCCTTTATTAGTGTCTCCACAAGGAAAAAAACTGTGGTACAGATCTGTGCATCAGAGAGTACACATAGGAGAAAAACAGTATAATGCCTTAATGGCAAAAGATTATATAAGCAGCTCTGCCATCCTACTAAATATCAGCAAATCCAACCACAAAACACAGCTCATAGTAAAATAGGTTTGATTAGCTTTGCTGCTTGTTTATATTGAGACAATTGCAGTAATTTTCTTTAATGGAGGTTCTGAGAATGAAGAAAAGTATTTCTGTTCATTTTGGGACTACAGGACACATCTGATGTTTTGATTTTTCATCTCACCTACTCAGAGGATGTGGAGTTGCTCCTCTGTTCCACTGCTCTGATGGGAGCATCCAATTTTCCATTCTGGGTCCCCTCAGTAACAGGGATTTGCCACCTTGACGGACTGGTGAGCTCAGCAGGACAGCAGAGAACTGTGAAGCAACACCCAACACTATGCGCTAAAATCTTTGCCTGCAAGGACTCTGACTGACCAGATATTTAATATTTAGTATTTCATATTAATATGAATATTTACTTTAAAAATATTGTACATCCATTTACATAAAGCAGTAGTGCAGCTGTGGAACACACCTGGGAGAAGAAGGAACTGTGTACAGTTTAAAACTTGGGCAGCACAGACCCTTCTGAAGACTCCCAGGGAATGGCATAAGGAGGAGGGAGAGAGAGAGCGGAGAAGGGAGGAGGCTGGGATAACAGCGTAGCCTTGTGCCCTCCCTTTCTGCTGCTCCTACTCGCAGGTTGTCACCAGGCTTCAAGCAGAGAACGGGAGACGCAGTGAGAGTGTTTATGTGGAAGCCCCTGCTATGTGTCCTCAGTGGCACAGTGATGATCCAGCGACCGTAAACTGAGGTCTGGTTCCAAAAGGAGCCCCTTGGATTTGTTTCTTGTCATTGAACTGCAACTGCAGCAGTTAAGACTTTCGCATGGTTGGAGCACTAGGGAATGTCTCACTTTCCCATGTGTCTTCCTTGGTGTCCATTAACACGTGAGATCGCCTGACCTCCTTTCCTTCAGTCATCACACTCTTGGTGGTCTTCTTCTGTTACCCAGTGGCCTGTTTTGTTTTGTTTATCAGCATCTCTGTCAAATTTTGTTTAAATTGTCCAAGGCATTGAAAAGATACATGGAGGACAGATGGATACACATAGAAAGCCTGACTCAAAATGTAAACTAGATGGCTCTTCAACCTAGCAGTGCATAGTGCAAACTTCCCGTGTGTCAACAGTTAAAAAATAAAACAAAGATAGGGAAATAACCATAAAATGTTTCTTCAGAAGAGTGCAGTTTAGTGGGTGGCGGTACTCTCAGCACACAGCGGTTGAGACCAATAGATTTTTGTGCCCAATTTTTCTTCTTGCTGTTTGATGTGTTATCTCTATGGGACAGCACCATCCTCCTATTTCAGCTTGTAGCAGTGACATAATGGAGCTCCTGCCAGAGGTGCTGCTCTCTAGAGCAGGTTGTGTGGTATTGTGCAGTGTTTGCCTTCCTTGCTTTTAACCAACTTCATTATATCTCTGCTCTGGACTTTTTCTGCAGCCATTTCAAATTGCCACAAGGAAAAATGAAGGGTATTTGAATAATGAATATTTGGTGTGGCTTCTTGTGAGAAGTGATGGCTGCTTTCAGTATCTGAAGGGGGACATTAAAAAAGCTCAAACCACTGGAAGGACAATAGGTCTGGTTTGGATTCCAGTTTATTAATCCAAATAATGCTATTTAGTGCAAGATGGGAAACGATTTGGAAGTGTAGCTGAAATGTCCAAACTACCAGAAGTTCCTCCGCAGCCTGGCACCCTCGTAGACAATTTCTTCATGCTTAGGAGTAGAAGCATGTCCCAGGGTTACTGCCATGAACCAGAGGTATGGAGGCTGTTCATATTGTACCTGTTGAGTAAGAACAGACTGTCAGCTTCCTTAAACTATCACAAAAGTCACTTTTTTGATGGAAAGAAAATAATTCAGTGAACTTTTTTGTTTGATTACTCATCAAAACCAATGGCATTTTGGTAGCTATAGACAATTTCTGGTGACAATCCAGCAAATCAGAATGTTGTTAGAAGAACGCTATTAATAATAACATCCCTTATTAGCATAACTTTGAGGAAGAAAAATGTGAATGCTTTTTCTCTAAGGGTTGGCTCCGGAAATAGCATTTTCTGATGGTGCATCTGAGGAAAACAAGCTTAGATATTACCTAAACAATTCTTTTTACAGATTATAGTTGTGCTGGAAATATACTTACTTTATTATCTGTAGTTCTGGTCTACCAGCCTATCTTACGGTAAACTGTTGCTCCAATGACTGTCAGCAGTTCTGTTGCAAATATAATTCTGGATTTGTGGCACTTCTTACCGAAAGTTTATTTGCAGTTTAATATCAAAGAGCCAACTTGAATAATTTAGTATTAAAAATCCCCTTTGTTTCTTAATGTCATACAGGAATAAAAGCCAGTATTTATTTTCCTCCAACTTAATTTTGATATAGGAATACTATTTCAGAATGGTTAGTAAGTTCCCTTACTTCACACACACATTCCTAATCGCCTTGAAATGACAATAAATATCAGCTCATAAATTAATTACTTGCATCTGCCTACTAATATTAGAGTCAGTTTGGAAGAAGCCACCTGTGGGATATTTTTTATTCTTTTCTTGTACGTGACAAATATGGATGGATAATCCAAGATACTTCAAAGAACTGGTCAGGGAATTGCTTATTTTCTTCATGAAAAGATTGTGATAAATGAAAGTGCTTGATTTTTATGAAAAAACATGAAAAATGAAAATCAAACAACCCTAAAAGGTCACAAGTCCCAAATCTATGTAGGGATTTTCTTTAAGGGGAAAAACAGATCTTTTAATTAAAATTTCTGTATTTTTACGTTTTACCAATGCAGCTTCTTTAATTTTTTTTTGGTTTTATGGTGGGTTCAAGCAACTTGAGCTTCTGATTTCCTTTATATGAAAAAATGTATCCACATATCTTGAAGTTTGTTTATTGAGATATGTTTTATAAGATTATAGCACTGAAGCATTTTTTTAACATTTTAACGTTAACTGAAGCTTTTTTTAAAACATTTTTTAAAAACTGAACGCAATTTGACCAAGTTGTGCAAGTAAAATACCCTGTCCTTTGTCAGAAGCTAATGTGGATATTTTTAGAGCAGGAGGAAAATGTTTTAGAAATGTATAAACTTCAGTATTTCTAAGACAGCTAAAACAGATACTGTCTGTTTTTTTGCTGACTGAAAATTTCCGAAACAGTACAATAACTTTTCCAAGTGGATTCTATGTGGCATCTCTGAGAATATTTTATTCCTACACTGTAAAAAAAACCCCAAGGTTTAAAAAAAAAGCAGGAATATGGTGTGGTTTTGGGGAACTCTCCCCAAAAGTTATATGCCAAAAAATGTGCAAATAATCTAAATGGCCTGAGGACGTATGATTAAAAATACAAGATGTTAAGATGTTTCTCTACCTTTGAGTATAAAAGTTGAATTGCTTGCTCAAAGTGAAGCGATAGAGGCAGAGTTCAGCAAACTGTAAAATGGGATTAATGTACGCAGTATGTTAACAAGGGATGGAGGCTACTTGGAAGGATGGCTGTCATGCACACAGCAGTAAGTGAAAACTGTTGAAGTGAGTACATAAAAGGCTTATGTGTTCCTCTTGCTAAAGGGAGGTGCCCTTCTAATAAAGGTGAAGCAGGTTCAGCGTGGTGGGGAATGCATTAAGCCAGATGATACACACCAAACTTTTATTTCTCAGACTATGGGGCTCATGGAAAGGCAATCTTGAACAGTTGCATTTCATTTTTAAAACTAATTTTTTTCACTACTACTAAATATTTCTGGAAAGCATGCATTTCTTTGCTTTTGCTGCCAGCAGCTGCTCATGTTCCAGAGCAGGGGAGTCGGTGTTTAGACTTGTAGCCAGTATTTGCAGATGCTTTTCACTCCCTCAGTCTGGTGGGGCTTAATGGCTGCTCCCAGTGGAAAAGGGCTGATCAACGTGGCAATAGCATCAAAGAGGGGGATTTACTGCTGACAGCCGTGAAGGCATGGTTTGCGTGGTCTCAGATGAAGTTTGTTTGAAAGAAGGGAAGGATAATCACATGAAGATGGATAGGCCCAAATAGAGAGGCGTTTCTACAAAAAAAATTGAGATATGTTGGCTTTACTGTAACTAAATCTAGGAGTACTGGTTCCTAGAGTCCTATCGTGAGACATGGTTTCCTCCATCTTTGTCCTATTCTGCAGGGCTACTCTGAAGCAAAAACTTAAAAAATAAACAGGGTATAATACATACACTCAATAAATGTAACCAGTTTGTTTAGCCCTTTCAGAATGGGGCTCAGTACAGGGGTTGATACACTGGAAAGAATGGGACAGTGTTTTTTTGGTGTCTTTTATCCTAGCCTAAGTGAGGTGCACACATCAGAACAGTTTGACCTCTGAAGTCTTTCGTTCTTTCAAGTCTGTTGATACTGATAAGGCTCACAGGCAGAATGATCTCCCCTTTTCTGTCATATCTCCACTTTCTTTATCCATTCCTCGCTCCCTACCTCTTTGTTCTCCGCACCAAAAGCTCATTTACTTGTTTTCTTGCTGGCTGTAGCTGCTGGGGTTCACTTCCTTTCTGTGCAATTTCTTCAAAAGCCTTGAAATGTCACATAGTTATATGTCCTGCTGAGATACTCTTGTCTTATTAATGTACCAATGGGTGTTTTTTAATGAGAAAACATGAAAGTACCATGAGCCTTCCTCTGCGCCTCCCCAGACTGATCATGAGAAATTGATGAATTGTGTGAAGTCTGCAAAGACTTAGGAATTCATTTTAAGTCTGTTTGGGCAAATATGCACAAGTAAGAGTTTGTTCTTTAGGAAACGGTTAGAAATTGGCTTTTCCAAATAGCATACTTTGACTAGGGCTCAGGGCTCTAAGGCTGAACACAACCTGACACAGTATCCCAAGAATAATATGACTAATGAATTCCCCTAACGTGATAAAGGCAACTTATGTCATGGACTTTGGAAAAGACACTTGCGTTAACTGTTCCCACTGACTTTCATCTCTGGAGTTAACAATTTGGGCCTCATATATATTCTGTAGTAAAAGCCATCAGATGCTCATGAGGTGGGTGCCTACTCTCCACTGCTGATCTCTCGAGGAAGTGATGCAGTGTAGCCCCAGCGATGGAGACCAGGTTTCTCATCTCAAGGCTGGATTTGTAACTCTGCTGGTGTGTGATTGTTCATTGTTTATAGGCTGAGGCAGCACTCATCCCCAACAGTGCTTTTGAAAATCTGGTAGATGTTTGCTTGTGAATTTGGGAGAATCACTTTCAACTCTCCGATGTCAAACTCTTGGTCTAAATTGATGTTTACTTTGGCTTCCCTTTTTGTTCCACAGTGTTCATCATGTAAGAGAGAGGAGAAGGCAGGAGAGCAAAAAACAAGCACCAGCAGGGTAGGCAGCTGTCTAATTGAGAGGACTAGATTTTTCTCTGTGCTGTGTTTTAAACAGATCTGGAGAGACCTGTCTGTCTGTCTGTCTGCAGTTACACTGTGTGAGGCAGGCCCATTGCAGCTTGCTGAAGGAATGGTTTGCTGGTTTCCTTAGAGGAGACCTTCTTCTCTTGTTTCTTTCTACCCAGTATGTGCAGAAAGTCTGCGCATGATTTTGAATGAAGGGATGTGGTTGGTATCAGTAGGGATGACAGCATTTCTAGAACCAGGGCAAAATACCCAGGACCACAGATTCCAACAGCTTCAGCTTTGGATTAGCAACAGGGTATTTGTATGAATATACATACATTTTTACGTGTATTCCTGTGCTGAGATGTTTTGCAGCTTAACCGCGTATTGTATCATCAAGAATCTCTCATTTGCTTTGAACTTCTTGCCACCTGCTAATTTCATTTAATGCCCACAGCTGGGAATTCTACTTTAAGACCAGAGGATCCCTTGCTCAGCATGCAATGTGTACTGAAATGTGTGCTGCATGGGCAAATGGGAATCATAAAACAGAGATTTCCCTGGTCCATGCTTTGTGGAGGCACATCACACTGCCACTAAAACTCCTATACCTCTGCAGGAAGAGTTTCCAAGGAGTGACTTACTTTGTATTGTCATGTAGAAAATTTTAAATTGTGAAATCTAATGTGAAGCCTAGGGGAAGAGGTGTGGGAAAGGGATGATGAGGAAGGTTCAGATGAGACTTTGTCTTGATACATGCATTAAGTATGGTAAGCT
Organism: Cariama cristata; assembly: GCF_000690535.1. Lineage (NCBI taxonomy): Eukaryota > Metazoa > Chordata > Aves > Cariamiformes > Cariamidae > Cariama > Cariama cristata. The sequence goes on from NW_009630426.1 coordinate 28,923, forward strand.
AAAATCTGTTTATAGTTAGGTCAAAAGTTCAAAAGAAAATAAAACACTAGAGGAAAAGTACAGCAGGGGCTTCCCTTAAAAAGATGTGCATCAAAATGTTAAATTGTCCTTGAAAATAGGAACAGTAAGATGTAACAATGGAGCGCAAGCAAGACTGGATACGTAAGTTATTGATGGCAACAGATCTTTAAATTACATACAGCAGCAGGGAACACCCAGCGTTAAAAGATAACACATGCATATCCGCATATTGACACACGTTCTTTTTTAAAATCTGGTCTCCTCTGTTGGTGTTTTCATTGGCAGCAGGAAAATAAATTTTGCCTAATCTCTGATTTTCATTCCAGATAACATCTTCCTTTTTCCAGCTGCCAGTAGTTACAAGGGTGTCATGCAAGAGTAGTAGCTTACTGGTATGAACTGGTGCTTGGCCTTGCAAATGTCATAGTCCTGACTCCTGTTCTGATGAGCTGTGCTGTTGCCTTTGTGGGTTCTGTACCTTCAGTTTTAAGGGGATTACTTGCATCAGTGAGGCTTATGGAGCTGAGATCTTTGTGAGGAAAACCACGAACGCTGTGTGCTCAAATGAACTTTTCGTGCTATAAAAGCATATAATTAATTCCTTCTGTATCATACTTGCATATATATGTGTGTGTCTAAACCTTATTGTGATCACAAAATCAAAGGCAAACCACTCAGGAGCTTCTAGGATTAAGGTTTCATTATGCCTAACATCCATCCCTTCTTCCACCACAGACTCACAGGTTTTGAAACAAAAAAGCACTGTTTTGCTAGATTAACACATTAAAGTTTGGGGAGTTTCAGTGATCACAGGGGTATGCCCAGCAAATGTAGAAACATCCATTTTGAGGTGTTTTACCCATCACTTTTCTCGAATATCATCCCTGCCAGCAGGATTCTGAAACAGACAGTTGCAGCTAAACCAAACCAAAAAAATCTTTTCTAGGACTGTAA
>NW_009630426.1:29909-60518 GCF_000690535.1 Cariama cristata
AGAGACCATGAGAGCTCCTTGAGTCCACTCCCCCTAACTGTTCTGACCAGATGATTGTCTAATCTCTTCTTAAAAACCTCCACTGATGGAGACTCCTCCCCAGGCAGTCTTTCAGTGCTAAACTAACCTTCCCACTAGAAAGCTTTCCTAATGTCAGATTTGCATCTCCCTTGTGCAATCGAAGCCATTAATTCTGTCCTATTGCAACAGGCATTGGGAAGAGTCAGTTCCCTGCTTTGCAGCAGCATTTTGTGTACGTGAAGCTTGCAGTTTCCCCTCTGCCTTCTCTTTTCCAGATTAAATCTCTCCCATCCCTTTGATCGTACCTTGCTGCACATTTTCTCTACATCTCTTCCTTGAAGTGGGCTACCAAAATAGGATGCAGTAATCCAGACCATGCCTTACCAGCACTTCATGGAGCAGAAGTTTTATGAATTTCTTTTAATCTATTTATATAGCTTAGCATGACATTTAGCTTCATCCATCTAAGGATGACCTTTGGCTTTTTTGTGACAGGGTAGTACTGTAACAGGAATGGCAAACCTGTGCTTGCTGAGCCACGTGCAGTTTGCAAGTGGATCACGTATAGCTTCCCTGTATCAGGCTGTATAGCGTACCTGGAAGATGCAGTTTGCAAGTGGATCACTTATAGCTTCACTGTATCAGGCTGTATAGCGTACCTGGAAGCTTTGCCTGTGACTAGAGCCAGGTAAATGGCTCAGACACTAGAATTTGTTTCTTCAGACTGAAGTGTGGAAGACTAATTTTCAATTTGAATCGAATCCTGCACTACTTCTTAAGAAACTGGGATGAATCCTGCCAATTGAAGGCTGCCAAGGAATCAGCCAAACTACCATTGTAAGACAGGGCAGTGGTTTCCCTGACCATCCCTGCTACAGAGAGTAAAATGTAGCCAAGTACTCTTCATTTGTAGTACTTGTATTTAACTACAAAGGTGGCACTGTCAAGCCAGAAATTGTCTAAACTGAAGGTATCCAAAGGGACCACTTCTGCTGAGTTAAGCCCACCGGATGTCACTGGGATGGAGATCACCAAGGAAGGAATCTTTGGGATCCACTTTGGTGATGCATAACACTGCAAACGTAAAGCAGCATCTAGAGGTAGGCTTAGATACAAAGTACTGAGCTGGTGTGTTAACAACCAGCACCAAAGTGTTGCACAGCTCCATGAGAAGCCTGCGAGGGCGGCTTGTCTTCCCAAGTGCAGACATGCATGTGCAGCTGTACACAAGCTCTTCTCTATTAGTACAACCTTTGAATGAATAAACACTGATAAGAGATGCTTAAATATTGTGCCTGAACTATGTTTTGACAGCTGTCACTTGTACTGTCTCCCTCCAGGTCTATCTTTTAATTACATCAGGTTAACACAATGTTTCATCTGTCACCCTTGGCTGATAGGAGAAAGGGACAAATTGAGCCATGGGGTGAAGAAATTTAGCTTTTCTCGCTGCCATGACACAGTGTTTGCTACTCTCCACTTGAATCACTTACTACCCACAGTCAGTTATCAAGGTTAGGAAAAAGAAATGGCCTGTCTAAGGGTTGAGCAGTGGTTCAGGGAATTGGCATGTGCTTTGTATGACATTGTACTCCAGCAGCTAAGGCAATTTTAGATGAATCTGCAGCATGTGGTATAATTCTAAATCCCAAGGGACGACTATATTTTCATGAGCTAAAGAGGTCTGAGAATTGGCTGCAGAATGAGAAAAAACATAGCCTTAGCACTTCAGCAATTACTTAAGCTATGTTCACATCTTTCCATAGTCACTTAAGTGTTGCTGCAAATTGGAATTGCTCAAATATTCCCAGAGAATAAAATGGAGAGCCTTCAAGATGAATGTTCCCTCTCTGTGCAGACTGCTAGATGGGGGATGGAAGCAGTTACTTTTAATGACACATTTATGGAGGTTAGGTCAGGCTGCTGGGGAATTGATGTGGTATCACACATCTTCAGTGGTGGGTTCTGCAGTGTGGGTTCTGCAGTTCCAACAAGTCTTGGAATTACTCTGCAAGTGGGCTGCCTGCTGGAGAGCAAAGAGTGAAATCAGTTCAAAGAAGAAAGGTCCTCTAACAGCTTGGAATATAATATATTTTTAAAATAACCCTGGAAAATTAATTTCCTTTGGAAAATTTGTAACTGGGAAGATCTCTGAATAGGCTCTTTGCTGACTGTTGCAGAACTCTGTCAAGATGGAGCAAAATACAGTATGGTACAATAAATGTTATAGCTTGCATGTATAAACTCAGAGTATTGCAAGGTTTTCTAAATACAAAACTTCTAAATTTAAGGAAGACTGGTTAGATTATTCTCTACTTTCTAACATGCACTAATGTGCACTAAACAGAAAGTAATGTGCACACTTATTTTCTTTGAGATGCATCATTAAGTAAAAATAACGACATTCATGATGGTGATCATTCACTGGAGCTGAAAATTTTGTTATCCTTTTGAATGAGATTTTATTTTACCTTCCTCTCCTCCCATATCCAGGAAAGGGAGAGGAAAGGAAACACCTCCCGTTTTGTTGGTGTGTTTGTTTTTTTTTTATGAAATAAAAGGAGAAGCAGTTCCACTTCCATGCCTTTCCTTCCAGCTCCAGCCACCTCCCCAAAGGCCACTGCAGTGGAGGTCCGTCTGTTGGCTGTCAGCCTGACATGGCCAGCTAGCTAGTGGTGGACGTACACAGGACAGAGCACACCTAGGGACGGGTGTCAAACAGGGCCACTGCAAAGGACTGTCACTGCTGCCTGTGGGCACGAAAGTCTCCGAATTCCCAATTTCTGTCGCACAAAGCTTCAGCATTTTGTTCTTACTCCTTTTCTTGTTTGTATGCTAACACTCCTCCTTTCCCTTTGAGATAGTTCAGACATTACTGAGATAGCAGACAGAACACAGGTAGCTTTTCTCAGAGAAGTAATGACTCTTGTGTTCATGTCTGATCTGGCAGATTCTCTTTTTTTTTTTTTTGCCGTGTTTCTTTTTTTTCTTCATTTTGAGACACTATTTGTTTCAGTAGCAGATAACTTACTCTATTCACCATCCCTGCCATGACAGGCCTCCTGTTTCCATTCTGGACTGCAATCTCTCCCACGGTGAGGGAGGAAACTGTAGATGACTGAGCATTCTCTATTCAGAGAAAAATGTCCCTTTAAGGGATTTTTTCCTCCCCTTCATGGATGGGGTTGTCTGCAGGTCAGGTGGGTGAGTTGGTATGAATCACAGAGGAGAGAGTGAACAGTCAGTTTGGGGTCATCTTTTTTGTACCTCCCTTGTCTCTTTTCTTCAATTTCCCAGGCTCATTGAAGTTGGATCTTTCAAGATCTTTCCTGAGAGCAAAAGAAGGCAATGAAAGCACATCTCTCTCATTTTTTTCCTAGTTGTCAGCCAAAAGCTGGTCAGACTTTAGCACCTGTGAAACTGTGAGGAGTCATTTCTCTGCTTCTGTGCTAGTTCCTGCTCATCTTTGGTGAAATGCCTCCTACCTCTCTACGTTAGCAGAAAGGAGAAACTATCTGAAATGCTCCGCAGACTGACATAAACCCAAAGCACCTTCCTGAAGACAGAAGAGGTTTGTGATAGCATGAGAGGCATGGAGAGCCTTCCACAAATAGCCTCTGCACACTGCAAATCTGAGACTCCCCTGCAGCAAGAAATGAAAGGCTGGGGTACGCAGTGTGCACTGCGACTGCTCAGGAGGCTTCACCTTCACCTCCCCACAGCCATGTAGCCTGGCACAGGCTCTCCTTGGCTCGACGGCCCTGTTCCAGCTCAGCTCAGTAGGGCAGCAGTATTTCCATCGTGGCAGCGGCACTGGTTCACTACTGCTCACTGTCCCAAGAAGTGGTAGCCCTCCCCTTGAAAATCCCTCCTGCCAGAGCTGCTCTGTGCTGCAATGGGCAATTGCAGCTGCACTGAGGTGCTGCTAACATTTCTGCAAGCAGCATTATCTTTGACTGAAAAGCATGCTGGTCGTTAAGGGTTATGCCCTTTCCAGAGACTGCTCGCTGGCTCCTCTGAACCTTGCAGATATTGAACTTTGCAATGTTAATATGGAAGAGATTCTGCAAACTCACCAGGAATATGGGGCAAAGCTCTCTCCCATCTCATCTGTGCTTTTGTCTTGTCCTTTCTTCCAGTTTGCAGAGCCCTTTGCTCCTTTCCTTGCTGTGTAGTAGATAGGAACATTTGGCTTTTTGCAATCAAAGCAGCTATGGGGGTCTCAGTGGGATTATTTTTACATGTAAGCATTGCACAAGTCCAGCTCCAGGAAAAGAGGCCAATATTTTCTTTAACACATGCTGGTATAAAATAGGAACAACTCTTCTGAAAGCTTAGAGACTGAGATGGCCTTGAATTAGATCCAAGGACCTCAGATTAATTACAAAACTAAATCAGAATGAATGTTCTTTTATAGTTCTGCTGCACAATGGTCGCTGGACTTAGTGAACCTGGATATCAAATAGATAGATAAGGATGATCTGTACTGAAGCAGAATAAAGGGCACATTTACCTAGCAGTGAATTAAGGGCCTATCCTTTGCTGAATTCTGCTGTTACTTTACTGTATTTGAACAAATCTAAGAGCAAAGTCAGATCTCTGCTACTGAGGAAAGAAGGTTTGCAAGGCAAATTCAGCTTGTTTTACTCAGTCTTGCTCCTTTGCCAGAAATTTGTCTTTTCTCTCCTAAAAATGATGCTATGATGTTTCTTGTGCTACAGAAACTTACAGCGCATGCCACAAAGGTCATCTATCCTCCTCCTTTTTTAAAGGCTGTCAGGGTAGAGCCTCTATTAACATTGTAAGTTTTAACTTGCAGAGTAAGAACCTGAATAAATTGTAAAGAACTCCTATTGCCTTTCATAAAGAGATGAACAGTCCTTTCATGCTTTAGGTAACTGCAGCATGCTTTGGAAACAAGGTTACATCTATTTGAGTCGTTATGACCGAGACAGCTCAGGCAGCACTAACTGCAGGCAGATTTCCAAGCGGAGAAAAGAGTTGGGGCCTGCAGCGTTTTCGGAATGACAGCACTTGGGAATAAGAGGAGCCCCAAGACCTACACTTGCCAGGAGCCACTCTTTCACACGGAGACCCAGTACTACTTGTAGGCTGATCGGCACTGGCTTACATGCTGAAGAGGAAACATCTCCTGCTGGCTTCCTACCAGCACAGAGAGTCTCTAATTTAGGAAAGCAAAGTACAGTCTTGCATGCCAGTCCCAACCCTGACATGGAAACAAGGACAGGCAAATCTGTAGAGCTCTAGCCAAGAATAAAAGCATGCTTGCTTCTGAATGAAAACAATTTCAGCGCAGGGTGAGATGGAGGGACTTGGTCTGTTCAGCCTGGAGGAAACTCAGGGAGATCTGATTGCTTCCTCCAGCTAGGAGCGCTGAGGAGATGGAGCGAGGGTCTTCCCCGAGGTGCACAGTGACAGGCACGCAGTGGCATCAGTCACCTGCTGCAACAAGACAAACACCAGCTCGGTATGGGAACAAAAATGTCACACCCAGAGGGATGCAGCATGGGGACATATTGCCCAGGGAAGGTAGAAGGTCTCCATCCTTGGAGGTGCACAAAGTTTGACTGGACAAGGTCCTAAGCAACCTGCTATCACTTTGAAGGTGTCCCTGCAGGGAGTCGCGGGTTGGACAAGAAAAGCTCCAGACCCACCTCAACTTTTCTTCGATTCCAGGTTGTTAACATATGTTATTTCTTAACTAAAGTGACTGTGGAAAGTCACTTCACTCTGTTTGTCTCTGTTTCCTTACCTCTGTATTTGAAATAGTATTTTACTTCGGTGAAACTTTTGTCCTTCATTTTTATTGTCTTTTTTACTTCCAAGGGTGCACTTGCATAACAAAAATGCTGGTCTTTAGGAAGGCAAAGACTGAAAAAATTGCAGGCTTTTAGTTCAAATATTCTGACACTGCTGTAACACCTTAAAAAAAAAGGGTTTCTTGATGAGAGGGACTGAAGTTATAAAGTATATTTGTCAATTTTCCCCCTTCTTCTAGGTCTCCAGAAACGATGTGGTTTTTCCATCTAGATAAGCACCATTAAGTGGAGCAAGAATAGTGCCATCTGGTTATTCCCAATCATGTCCACATGAGAATTTGCTTGAAATGATGTAGAAATGGCCCAGTGTTGACTTATACAGAGCTTGTGGGCATTTCCAACATGAGGCTGAATTTAAACAATTATAATAGCCGTGCAGGTGGAAGGCAGTATAGGACAGCACGTTCTGCTTACAGACATTGAGAGATACTTCCATTTCCTAAAATGTCAGTGATGTCAAAAAAAATTCTCCTATATAGCTACAACCACCTCCTTGCCCTTAGAAAAGGTAAAGCTTTTTCCAGTCGTAACGCTGGAAACGTTTCATTACCCTTCCTGCAGGCAAAGTTTTCTCTACATGTATGGATACATGAGAATGGTCAAATAACGAATGAACCAATTGGCTGAACATCTGCAGGTGCTCTATAAAGACAACAATTAAGCTATTCTGAAGCTATTACCATATTAAATTAACTTACTGCAATGCTATTAATTAGAATTCATGTTCTAGAAATGAAACAGCCCAGCAATTACATTGGTATTTAATGACCTGTAAAAGTAAAATAAAAAACCCAGTAAATTTCCTCATGTAATTACTTTAAGGCTGGAAGAGGTGGGTCAGACTGCTCCCCAGCGTAACTCCAGCCACTACCGTACTTTTGCAACATGAATGATTATGATCCGTGTTACCTTTTATCTTGAAAGAATAATTATGTGGCATCTGATAACTAAAGCCCTCCAATAGTTGTGCCAAAAACTAGAAATGAGGCGAAGTTCAGCTGGTCTCACTGTGAAGTCTGGAATTTGATACGGTTTTGTGAAAAGGCTCAGTAAGGTTTGTGGCTGAGGTTGTCAGTTTACCTCAGCAATGTATATTTTACAGACAAGATCTAGCAGTGATTACCTTTTTTGCATAACATTTTAAGGCTCTCCCTTTACTTATTTTCCACCCCCCACCACCCCTTGGCAGAACTAAATATACGTGCTTTTGACTTATTTGCTATTGAATTTCTCAATTTCTGTGACATGGTGACTTCTTCAAGGTATATGCTTGAAAACTGGAACAGATGTGTCCTGCCTAGCTCTCTGAGGAGTTATAACATCAGGACCTGTCTGTCCTTGGGCACAGAAGCCTTTCCAGCTGTATGAGTTTCATGAAGCCGTGGCGTTATTTCCCCTTGCGTGCTCAGCATGGACCATGCTTGGAGCTTTGTTGTTGCTCTTAAACAGAAGTGTTAGGGTGGGCTCAATGCGCCTGGCAGGCCCCTGAAACAGCCCTTGCTCGTTATTTTGTTCTGCCTTACAAGTGGGAACTCTGGATACCATCCAGTCCTGAATCACAGCATTGTGAAACGGAGTCAAGAGAATAAACTGGAACAACTGAAACACTTGTGGGTTGCTATCTGCAACAGTAATAGAAACTGGCCTAGACAGCTCCTATGCATAAGCTATCATCCAGCAGAAGCTAAGTTTGTAGAGCAACCCACGGGTGTTGCTTTTGGCCTGAGGGAGCTCTGAGCCACAGCTTCTTCCAGTCCTCCTTGCTGATGCCTGAGCTGTAGCGTTACGAAAGGGATAGCTGTGATGCACATTACCTTTCTGTAGTACGTGGCCCTACATCCTGACTGCTTGTCCATCCGTTTTCTATTGCCTGCTTGTCGTGGAAAAAGCAGAGCCATGGCCCAGGACATATACAAAAAATTCTCTGGATGAGAAGCTGCTATACTTAACCTGGGATCTTCCATAACAATGCCTATTCTCAGCCTGATTTTCTTTCCCTGGTGAGAAAGGGGAAACTGTGGGATTTTAATGATTCATTTTATTGATGGATCTGAATGTTTGTTGTTGTTTTAACTATCAAAATGTACAGAGGCTGGAATCTATCCAGAGAAAAGAAGGCGATTTCTTTTATTTCCTTACACTGCATGGGGCAGAGGCAAGGGAATATTCCCATCTTTATTACAATAAGCGTTTACCTGAGGAACAGTGGGGCACAGAAGTCTGCAAGTTTGAAGAAAAACAGGATGACAGTCAAAACTGGGAGCTGAACGTTGAGGTGTCTGTTCTTATTTGATGCTAGTTCTTGGCTTTCTAATATTCTGTCTGCCTATGCATTAATAGCCAAAACTGTTAAAAATAATATCTTACCAACTCAGAGCTCCTTGGTTGTAGTCTCTTTACATCTGCTTTTTCAAGGATTGATGCAAGGACTTGGTGTATTTATTTTTAATTGCAGTAAGTTATTGAGTGTGTGTCTATGTGCTTATGTGAAACTACAGATATAACTGACATGCCCCGTATGAAATCCCAGGAAGGTATTTCTGTTTAAATATCAAACATTGTTTAGCCTCAAGTGTTTTAAATCAGACTTAATCCGTTTTGCCTCTTAACCAGACTGTAGTACCCCATAATTTTAAAAATAGTTTCATATACGTGAGCAGGGAAACATAGTCTTGACAGACCACCCTGGTTGTCCTCATAAACTTTTGAGGCAAGCTTTCAAGCCTTCGCAGCAGATGTAACGTAAAAAAGAAGTTGGAAGACCCATGACTTATGTCTCTGTTCTTGAATATCTACAAAAAGGGATGATGGGGTGTTGCAAAAATGGATTAATGGATTGTACCTGGAGCTTTGTGATCCTTCAGACTAAGCCATCATAAATGTTTTGGTATGACTTTTTGCTTAGTCTTTCTGTTGGAGCTTTTCCTGTAGACACTGTTGCAGTGGACCGTGAGAGAGAACTTTCTTGGTGAGGCTCTCGTATGTGGCTCAGTTTCCAAAACAAATTGTGTTCTGTGTTAGTGTTATTTTAATTGCTATTTCATGAAAATGGGAATGTGCTTGAACAACTTTTCCTTTTGGTATGGATGGTAAAGGCTCAGAATATAAAATTTCTCATCTCACTTTGGAGGCTATTTGTCCAAAGCCCAATGTATTTTGGAATGTGTATTAATAATTGAATCTGACCTGGCTATGTTCCTTGCAAATTTAGCACTAACTACTGTGTCCCTAATTACAGGAAGCTTCTCATGTTAGGGTGCTAAAGTTCACTGCGGAAAAGGTGTCTCAGGTTCCACCATTTGTTGTGTGGATTTTCACAGGGTGCAGACAAAAATCCCAAAGTTCTGCATAACACGTTGGTCTCACAGTAAAACCTGCAGTGGACTCTCCGTGGATGCACATTGCCTTCGCAGGTTTGTAAATTCAGGAATCCAGAGGGTGATATATTCCCCAGAAGCTTAACGTTCTGTCCCGGGGCTCTGTCCACCTCGACAGAGCTGTACTTTTTCCTCTTACATGCTGCTTTTGATGATTAACCAGAACCATCAATCCATGAGAGACAAGTATGGGAAACAAAAAGCTTGATATAATTGTTCCCTACCGCAGAAGTGAGGATTTGGTTTAAGGATCTGAGCCCACACAGCATTATGGGTATTAATTTTAGATAGTCACCTTTTTGAAGCTTATCCTAACCTAATTAAGTGTCTGTTTTCCCCTTAGGGCTGGCACTTTTACTAGATGAGATAACAGCTGCATCTCTGCGAGAAGCCTTGTGAAGGGCAAAATATTTGTTAGCAGTTGCTATTTTCAGCCTTGCCAGAATAAACAAAGAGCTAGGCACCTGCAGTCATTTCTTTTAAAAAGTCAGCACAATTTGTACGTACTCTGGGGTCAGCGGAGGAAGGCGCAGGGAGAACGGGCAGGGTCACCCGTGAGGCTTTGGGAAGATGCTTCTGGAGGGAGTGATAGGCTCTACAGTTTGGAGACATATGGGATTGTTAGGTGATTAATAACACTCTTCTAGCAAGGGTGAGGAATACACAGAAGAACGGAGTGCTTTGAAATTATTAATGCATCTTGGGACAACCCAGTGTGAGACCCACATTGGCTATAAACAAGAAAGCTAGCACAAACAAACTGGGGGAGTTCAGACAGAGGCGAAGGGAGGAGAAAAGAAGAGAATTTTTTTTTTTGTATTCCTTTTTCTTTTTTGGTAATTAAGCACAACTAGATTTCAGAACACATAATTTTAGACCCTGATTGTCTAAACAATATATCTTCATCTCAAAAACAATCAGGCTTTGGGCTTAACGTGCCTCAGAGGGTTACATAAACTAGATCCAGGATAACTCTTTACACAAGAAAAACATTCCTGACTGTGTGGGAGAGCAGATGGCAATTAGGTAAACTGTATTTGCAGGAAACCCCCCTGTGCCATTAGATGGCAAATGGCTACTGTCACTGCCGCTCCACTGCTTGGGTTTGTGGGAAGCTATGGCAAAAATAAGTGCTTAAGAAAGTATGCCGAGTGCTGTGGTGACGAAGCAGAGAGGGTTAATCTGCACGCAGGTATTACAAGGGTCAGCTCTGTTGTACGTTTACAAGTGCCTGTGGCTGGTGTGCCACATCGCACCCCAGCCTGGGCTACAGGGGAGGAGTGACGGGGGATTTGTGTGCTGGCTCCCCTCTCCAGAGCAGACAAGGAAAGGCCAGGAGTGAATGCAGCCATAGGTGGGTTTGGATGGGGAAGAAGGATCTGCAGTTGTTCCCCATCATATGGCTGAGGGCATCTCATGGCGGGGAGAGCTGTGTGGATGGGGATACAGCCCTGAGATCCCTTTGGCAATCTCATCTTGAAAGGCAGTGGGTCTTTGCAAGACCTACACCAAAGTCTGGCACCAGGTGTGCCTGCAGTGGTAAGATCTATGTTGTACTGGATAAAGGTATTTGGAAGAGTGTCATGGCACCCCACAGGCCTTAATGGCCCCAATAAGCCTTACCTGGGACCACCCTGCCCGTGGCCCAGGGCCCCATTTCAGCCCTTGGGGCCGTCAGTCCCTGCTTTAGTGATGTTGCAGCAGTGCTGGTCTCCAGCTCTCTATAGCCCTGTTAAGCTAGGCCCATGTCCTGCCTTGTCCCTGTGGTGACAGTCAAAGCCCAGGGAAGAAGTCACCGCTTTGAATGAAGACAGAGCAATGGGCCACTGGAGTGGAGGGTTAGTGGATATTTCTGTATGACTTAGGCTATTTATTTCCATGTACTGAGGGAATGGGAGGAGACTTAAGGGAGTTAGGCTGGAGCTGATCTCTCAGTGCTACTTGGCTGGGTTGGGTTTGAAAAGAAGTTATTAAAGTGTCTGGTTTCTGTCGACTCTGCTTACCTGGATGACTACATTCTCTATGTAGCTTTCTGTTTTTCCAGATATAATTCATTAATAAGTATGAAACCCTTGTGTCTCAGTAACTGTATGGGGCACTCGCCCAATGGAAGTTTATCCTGTCACCCTGTTCTTGGTCCCTCGTGGTCTAATTCCTTTCCCACAATAACCCTTCTGCCTTGATTTCTTGCAGGTTACACAAGGGTTTGCATTATTTTTGGACTATTTTTGTATTACTACTATTGTTACTTGTAGCATTTTTAAAGGAGGATGGGTATTTGAGGGTGGAGAATATTTGGATGAAAATGCAGTATTTGATTTTGCTGTCATGAGTGATAAAGCCTGCAAAAAGTCAGATTTTCTAGGTCAATAAATGAATATTTATTATTTGAAAATCTATTGTGAAGAAGTAGAAGCTCACAACTTGACACTGATGAATAACCTGTATTGTTTCTGAACTCTGAGGTATCTAAGGGAAAAATAAATGTCTTCCTTTTTATGCCTGAGGGACTTCCAGGGGGCTAAAAATGCCTGGTAAAACTATATATTCTGCCTATTTGTAGAACCAGTGCTAAACAGCAGAGAAAAGTGAAGACATTTTAAAGGCCTTGGTGATCTGTTTTCCCCTTCAGTTAGTCTTGCAATGTTTCACAGCCTTTCACAACTTCACCATAAGTTGGGGCATTGTGGGAACCTGGGGATGGAGATGCCTGATCATCACTGAGCTTTCCTGTTACCAGCAGCCATTCTAAAACCAGAGCTCTTCCCATATGCTGCCAGTAACTCCAGCTCTTCATTTGCTTGGCTTATCCGTATAAATAAGCTCCTCTTGCTTTCAAGAGAGCATGTTCAGTGGAGCTTGTGGAGAAGCAACTGTCCTTTTTGCCTTGCACGTCATTGCCAATGCCAGTGTAGGGACCTAAGAAAAGAATCAGTCTTTTAGAAGAAGAACACTGACTCCGTGCCCAATGCTTTTGGCACCCCAGAGATGGACACGGTGCCATTCTTGATCAGCCAAGAGTGCAGAAAGAGATGCTACTTACAGGCTCCCAGCCTATCATGAGGTGTTCACCCAGCATTCATCCGTACGGTGGTCTCAAGCTCCAAAGGTCCCTGCAATGGCACTGGAAATAAAGACTGACTAATGGTATGTGTAGATTGCTGAGAACAATAACTATCATTTAAAAGAACCTAATTTAAATTTATAATCCTTCTTAGTTGATCTGGGGTATCCTGACCATCAGGTCATCCTAAAAGTATCTCCAGTGGTACAAATCTAGGTAGCTTGAGCTGACTTCTTTTCTGAAATTGTAACAAAGGTGTGTGTTGTGAATCATCCTTTGGTTTTTTCCATCTCTCCTCTGGAAGAAGGGCGACGTTTCGACCACAGGCCTTTGGAAAATAATGGAAGTCAGAAGGATCTGAGAAATCTGTAAGTGTGCTTTCCCACAGGATAAAAGGATGGAGCAAGGGTGTCTGGGATGCCGCTGGCTGAAGTGATTACTTTAGCACTGCAGGGATCATCAGCATGTTGTCAAGCAAAGGCTGGGAGTACACTGAGGAAGGGCTACTGTACGGGTGCCCTTTTCTTACACTTTTTACTGGACCTTTAGTTATACCCAGTACAGCCACTCTGTAAAGTCCTAGATAAAACAGCTTTTAAAACTTGGCATATCATTATTTAACTAAGTGGTTAGTTCCCAGTGGAAAGGTCTTTTCAGCTTATCTTTGAAAGACAGGGCTTTATTGTGCTCTGTCTCTGTGATAAATTCTCCAGTTTGCCCTCTGTTGAAGGGAGATCTCGTCCATAATTTACAACTTCTTACTCTTGAATTCTTAGGCTCTGAGGGCTAACACCTTTAAATGTGGTGCATCCAAAGAAAATTAATCTAAGAATAGCTGACTTAAAAAATATGCTTATTAAATGTATTTAGTAAGATGACAGATTCTCCATGTTGTTGCCAATCTGTAACGCTGAGATCTGCACCTCCCTCCCTCCTTGCTTGCGCTAAGTAAGGATTTACTCCTGGAATTCAAAGTTGCCTCCGTTGTTAAACCTGATAGGTTCCAGCTAAAAATTGACATCAAATGAATGTATCTCCATGCTGTAAAAGCACGCAACGCATCTCTTTTGCCTAAGGGAGAGTAACACAGAAGGCAAAGCTCTTGCTGTTGCCAAGAAGCCTCCATTCCAAGCTCTTGGGAAATCTGACTTAGTAAAGAAATTTTTTCTCTTTTGTTTACAAGTTACAAATTCATTTTTTGGAGAATAGATTCAAGCCTGAATAATGTAACAGAAACTGCATTAAAAGCCCCGTATCCGTGCTTGAAGCAATTGTTACTGAAGTCCCAAACCACCTAAGCAAATCCACTTCAGATTTGGCTCATCGTACTTCATCCTTTTGAGAACAGAAACCAAACTTAGAGTCAAAGGTTAATTTCTTATCATGGACCATGGAAAAAAGAGCATAACACACAAACGTATTCTGTGCTACTCCAGTAGCTGTGGAATAGCTTTCCATAGGAAAAGTGTTAAGAAAAAACATATTACGCTCTTGCATCACATCTAGTGATTATCCATGAACAGTGAAATCAAACTGAATCAGAAAATGCAAAGTACTTTTATGGGTGGTACTGTCTTTTTCCCTTGTGAAATAGGAATGGACTAATATAGTTGTGGGGCAAATTTAAAATAAAAAAAAGCAGTTCCTACTCTGATAGTTACATGTATGAGTGTGTGTTTAAAGGATACATTTTGGTTGGTTAAAGCAAAATTAATTCCAAATACTGAAGTTAAAGAACTATCTGTTTGATAGATCTTTTAAAAAATCCAGTATGAATACAAGGTTCAGAATGATTTATTAAGCACACTAAAGCTGGAGTCATGCATAAGTAATGAAGGAAGGCATGCTGTAGCTCTGTTCTGGCTTTGCAAATTCTGCTGCTGGTTTTAATGTTCATAACTTTTAAAGCTATTCTCAATGATGTTTCTCTCTTCCTTTACTGAAATGCAAATGTTGGTCCATCTGTGATATGCCATATGCTTTTCTTAATAATATTATTGTTTAAATTTGGGATTATTTAAAGAAACATTTCTTGAAATACTCTCTCCTTACACTCCAAAGAATCTTCTTTTAGATTTTCTAGATTCCACCAGTGTTTGCTGAGACATGAAGCTTAACTTTTGCCTTTGATCAAGTTGTCTGCCACTCAACTTTATTCATACTGGCGCTCAATACACAGTAGTTTGTCAGATAACAAGAAAGAAAAAATATGTTTTGTTTAAAAAATATTTTCTAGGTATGAAAGTGCTGACTGAATGGTCAGAACAAATGAATGGAAAGCTCCCAAGTTTTGCAAAGCTTCTGTCTTTTGCATGAAGTGTGTGACTTCGTGCAGCCTTGAATCCAAAGAGTATTAAAAATTAAAGGAGGAAAGGATGCTGCAGCTTTTTATTTGGGGGAAATATGATCTGAGTCCAGCTGTGAAAATTCAGAAAGAGCCTGTACAAATTTGAAAAGAAAATGCTTAAATGTTGGTAGGAGGGTAAAATGTAATCAAGGGATACACAAGTGGAAGGAAATAGTGGAGGGAGATTTAAAGCAATGATTAAGTAAATTGGTTCTACTGGGTTGAATGAAGAGAAGTTCTGGAGGTCTCATGTCCAAACAGGAGGTAAAGACTGGAGATAGTGGGATGTGGAGGCATGAAAGCACATTTTGGCTTCACCTTCTGGTTTATTTTTGAAGTTTATGTGGAGATGTGCAGTATCTCTGCCCTTCCAACTACACTCAAAACTCTCTACCATGAAAGCTGGGATTTGGAGGGCCCCTGTCATTTGGGGAAAAAGATCACTTTGACATTATGCCCTTCCTTAGGGAAAAGAGGCTTATACCTTTCTCTCCTGGATGGCAGACTGGGATCTGCCATAAGCTGAAGAGGGATACACAGTTCTTGGATGGGGAAAAAAAGGGCGCTGTGCACCTCTATCCAGGCATGCACTAGGATCCATGGGCAAGGCCTGTAGGGATTTGGGTCCTGTTCCCTGCCCTCTCCGTATGAATCCTTGGAGGCCTAGCCTGACCTCTCCATGTGGTGAGCAGAGAGCAAGCTGGTTCCAGGTTAAGCCAAAAATACAACATCAAGATGGCACTGAGGGACTGGGTAGAGACATGTTCTGAGCTTGTCACAGATTCTCTCTTTACACCGCTCTGGGAAACCTTTTCTGTTTCCAGGCTGGTCTCCAAGGCTACATGTCTAATAGTAAATACAGCAGGCCAAGATCTGTCTTCCAGCCCATCCTCAAGTGGCAGAGTCATGACCATCCCAGTATCATCACATTCTTTTTCTTCTACACAGGAACAGTCTTATGTGGTCTGTTTTCTGGGAGCTGCCCCCGGCCCATGCTGTCCCCCAAACCAAGCTTGCATATGTGGGACAGGGGTGCTGGGTGCAACTAAAGCCCAGCTGGTGAGGTGCAGGCTGTTAAACAGCATCGTTGTTCATTTACCAGGGCAGAGGTCTGTGCTCTGGCCCTGCTTAGTTTATTATTTTTGACGTAGCCCAAGTACTATGTCCCCATAAGCATTTGAATTTCTTTCTGATTTGGGTTCTCCCGTCACCAGCAAGAGCCAGAGTGTGATGCTTCACATATGACGGTAATCCTCTTCCTGATTACACCTGGAAAGAAACTTCTTCCTAAGCTCTGATGGTGAGAAATCTGTACTGTAAGTCATTTCCAGCCTACAGAGAAATGCAATTTCTACTTAGTGGAAATGCAACTTCTATTCTGACTCATGTAAATACTTAACTTCTCTTTAGAGCATCTTGAACTGCTTGTCTTGTTAGTGCAGTTTTGTAACAGTTAAGTTATCCTGTTAAGGCAAAATTGTCCGGGGATTTGAATGAGTCTGATGACACTGCTATGGCTTAATGCTATTAAGTTTCTGTGTGTTCTCGTGGGTCTACCTTAACAGCGAGTAAAGATGAGTAAGGATCATAAAGCATTTCTTTAGTTTCACTTTAAAGCCTTTTTTTTTTTTTTTTTTTGCTATTCAACTGCACTTTGATCTATTAGAGTTTTGGTTGCTTATAGACATAAGCCACTGAGGTATGTTGCGTCCCCTCACTCATCATTTGCTTTTCTAGACAGACTGTCCTTACTACTGATTACCTGCATGTTGCCTGACTGTTTTCCTTTTGAAATCCAAGAGGAAAAATGGAGTAACAAATAATCAAATAAACATTCTGTAAGTGCTTGGAAGTTTACAAGGAAATGAGTAATAGCCAGCATGGATTTGTCAAGAACAAATTATATCAGACTAATCTATTTTTTTCTATGACGGTGTAACAGGCTGTTTGGGTAGAGGAGAATCAATAGATGTCACGAGTCCTGACATTAGGATGCTGTGACATCCCTGCAGGTAAGCTAAGGAACATGCTCTGGATGTGACATTTCTCATATAGCTGGTTTTGTGTTCTCAGTGCATAGTTCTCCATGGTCACTGTCCAAATGGAAATAAGTAGTAGTGAGGCATTGGAAGGGTCTGTTATGACTCCAGCATACTCAATATTTTCATTAACAGCTAACTGATAGAAGAGGAAGGATGTGTATTACACTCGCAGGTAATAGTAAACAGGGAGAGACTGGAAGGTGTGTGAGGTAGTCCTCCCGATCTACTAGGTCCTAGGGAAACTTCCACTGGAGTGACTGTGTGTAGCTCAGGGTACTCCATTTCAAGGAAGATACAGACGGCTGTAATTGGAAAGCAGCAAGAATGACCTGTGGCCTGTGAGGGAAGGCTGAAAGAGCTGTGGTTGCTTAGTCCAGAGAAAAACCAAGAGGAAAGGCAAGTCTTAAGTGCACAGAAAGCTCCCTTAAAGAGGAAGGGAAGAACTTGTTCTCTTTGTTTGTAGCATAGAAGATGGGAAATAATGGACTTACTTAAATTGTGTCAGGGAACACTGAGGTTTGACACTGGGAAAAACTTTTAACATTCAGGGTAATTAAGCACTGGAACACGTTGCCTGGGGAAGACGCATAATCTGTCTTACTGGAGTTTTCAACAAATGAGCTAGACAAAAATCTGTCAAGATTGATATAGTTACAACTTGATTTTTACCTAAGGGCAAGGGGATGGGTTAGATGAAGTCTTGAGTCCTTCAAGCCTTATCGTCTGTAGTTCTGTGTATCAGTGCTGAATTCAGCACTTCCATATTCATGTCTAAAATCTGGCTGAATACATAGGGAGCCTGAGTTTTCACTTAGACCTCTCTCTTGTGCTTTTCTTTAATCCATAAAATGAAGCCCAGAAGGGGTAGATCTAATTATGTTCTAGTTTAGAGGCACAAGTATTAGGGAGGTAAGAGATAAAGAACAGAAGCTTGGGTGAGAAATGTCTTGCCTTCCCAGTGACGTCCTGCCAAGTGTACCGAGTTCAGTCTTGTTATGCTCCCAAATGGGCCGTCTATGATTGCATTAGCACAAAGGATCACCATCTGAGAAGAGTTCACATTTTAATTCATTGAATTAAAATTTAAGGCAATAAATGAGGGCTTATAATGTATTGGCAACATTATCAGTAGCAGTATTGCCAGCATATTAGTGAGTATGATGGATTGACTACTGAGGAATTCATTAAATTTACACGCGTCTCCCCAAATGATTCTACTGGCTAAAATACTAATTGCTGCCCTTGGGAACACTTTGGCCGTTTAGTTTCCAAGCAGAGCTTA
The DNA here is from genome assembly GCF_000690535.1 of Cariama cristata. Classification (NCBI taxonomy): domain Eukaryota; kingdom Metazoa; phylum Chordata; class Aves; order Cariamiformes; family Cariamidae; genus Cariama; species Cariama cristata. Next base: position 47,883 of record NW_009630426.1, read on the forward strand.
CTCTGAGAACAGGATTATGCTACTGATGTTTGCTTGAATTGAGGAGTAGAGTCAATTTATGTTAGGGTTTTTCAACACGGAGAATAGTTTCTGTTTGTACAAAGCTTGCTGCCTTACTAATCATAGGGCCTGTGAGAAATAATTTTATGAGTGAGAAATATATTACTTAATACAAAGTGCCCAAAAAGCATAAACATAAACAATAACCAATACTATACTTGTGCAAGGAAGCTTAATCTAAAGGCTGTGCTTGTTCGGTTGTGTGGAGGATGGCCGTGATTTCTGTCTGCTCAGTCACCTTTGGTAAAAGAGGAAAATAGCTGAAACTTTAAAATGAATACATAGAAATCCTCTACTTTCCTTCTGAAGCTGATGGATACTTTAAGGTTAATGGTTAATATTGCAAAGTCAAGTGTATCTGCATATTTGTGACTGTGCACTGGAGAAATTCCTCAGCGGCTGAGACACTTAACTCTCTTCATCAGTGTAGGTCTGTGGAATTGTTCTTGAATGAACTCAAAGTGCAGTGGGTCACAATCTGGATTTATTTTTCTTATTTCTAAATTCTGATTCTGGTGTAGACAACTGGAGATTGGCTGAAGCAGAACAGACCTTCTCCAGGCTGTGATAGTATCACAAATTGGTTTCTTGACTACAAAATTGAGATCTGTAATAACTTTCATGGGTCAGTAGCTGCAGAGTCGATTTCTTTAATGGAACTAGAACTATAACTCAACTGTAATGTAGAAAAGATGAAGCATTTTTGGATATTTTGTGACTGATTTTTTTTTGACAGATCCTTAGTGTTATAGGCTAAATATTAAAGAAAACAATCATAGCAATAATAGTTATCAATGGCCGAGAGAGGACAGGAAATCTAGGGCTTGTTCACCTACTGCTGATGGGCTGGCTTTCTCCTGGGACCCTGAAGATGACCACCTGAATCACTGTCTGCGAGTAAGGTGAGCGTTGGCATAGGAGAGAAGTTTTCTCACACTTCTGAGTTTCGATTCACAGCTCCAGCTAAACCTGAACACAGCTGCAGTGCTAGCTGGCATAGCCTTATTGTTAGAATACAGTTTTTCAGCTGGGCTTTTCTTTTTATCTTGCAGAAGATGCAATCCTGGCTTGTCAAACCTGGGAAATGATTGACTCATCTATTGTATTGCCCTGTTCTCAGTAAATTGTAATGTGATTCCCAATTTACCTGCCATATGGCCAGTTCTTCTTAAAAATCCAACTGCATAAGCAATTTGTGCCCAAGAACATGGGAAGGGAGCACATTACTTACAAAGTATGTAATCAAGCGGTGTGATCCAACCCATTAGCTGGGTGACATCCTTCTCTTTATTTGGACAGTTTACTGGCTCTTGGGTTTCAAGTGGGACCTGTCACTTACACTTTCTGAGAATAAAACTTAATTGAAATTTCATTCCTGTACCAGCAAGTGCCAGGTCACCAGATGGTTCCTAATTGTTATGTCCACATATTATTCTGTGCTGGATTGCAGCAGACGTTGTTTGTGCTAATGTTACTGGGACAACTGCTACGTGGACTTAGCAAATTTTTAATACATGTATCTTCTTGTTTAAAAAATGTAAAGAGAATCACTTCAGTACTTACTAAACAGTGTAAAATAATAAACTTCCTCAGGGAACTGTTAAAGTTGGGATTTTTAGTTGTTGTTTTGTTTTCTTAATCATTAATAAGACCCTAACAGCTCTTTAACCACAATAAACTAGTGGGTCCTTATTAAAAATCAGAATTTCTGAGATTGTAAAAGCTGTGATCCAATCAGGGTGGTAATGCAAGTCACACTGTCTCATCATATCAGTATGTGCGACGTAAGTAACACTTATCCTGAGGCAGATGCCTTCCAGGATATGGGATGGGATACTCAAATTGGGAAGTTAGAGAAAGAGATGTTAACAGGACAGACAAATGGAGAAAATCTGCTGACTGTTGCAGGTTTATGAAAGGCAAGGAAGGATACGTACTGGGAGGATGTGCATCAGCACACTTCGTACTTCTCAAACTCTTGCTCAGGACCTTTTGGGCCAGGAAATAACACTCACTGTGCTGGGCTTAGAAAAAATGTGTGTTGTGAGCTCGCTCCTTGCAGCAGGGCAGGCCTATTCATGGGTGATTGCTGAAGCCCATTAAAGTTGCAGGCATGAGTTGGACCCTGCTTCCCTGCCCACCTGTGTCCTTAGAGGTCTTCTCCCATGAAAAACTGGTAGCTTGGCGTTTTCCTTGTAGCTGGTTCTGTGACTGAACATGGGATAATGAAGCAGTTGGAGGTAAAGTGGTTGCAGAGGATTCTTGTGGTTGCAGGAATGTGGCGTGCTCTGAGTAAATGGTGAGAGGGAGCTTTCATGCAGAAACGGACAAAACTATTTAGGTCTCTTCAGGAGTAACAAGCGTGATACTGAATGACAGAACCAGCTGCCTACTTAGACATAGGAACTGAGGACAATCACAAAGACAGCTTTTGGAAAATAGAGGGTAATAATAGATGATATGGTGCCTGAAGGATTTCCTGGCCATGTGCAGGACTGGTAATGGGAGGCTTCCTAGCTGATGCATTTGAGCAAGTCATTTGCATCACGAGACATTTTTGCACTTACGCTCCAGATGTGCCTAAAAGTGTTGTTGATGCTCCCCAACAGCCGTTGAGATACTTAAGTTAGCCAGGGGAGAAGCAAATGAAACTAGGGACCCTCCAAGAGGGATTCATCCCTAGAACTTACTCCCTCCTTCCTGTTCTTATGTGTCTTCATTTTAATATCCTGCAGGTCAAAATGCAAGGCCTGTGGGGCTGTTCCAGCAAGACATACTTTCTTTGACCTGGAATGCAGGGAGCAAACTCCTGTTGTTAGAATTGCATCAGTACAGCTTTACTCTGCTTTATGCTGTACATCTGATCCATAACTTTGGTATTTTCTCCAGTTGTGGAACTGTTGGCAGGTCTGTGTGAGATGGCTCCAGTAAAAGCAGGACTGCTGGGATCTACACTATTGCTAAACTCAAACCAAAACAAAATGCGTATCTTCACAGTTCTTCCTATTGAGATCAGAAGTAGAAGTAATAAATACAGTGAAGGAAGCTGTTCTGAAATTATTTGGGATGTTAAGTGGAATGGGAAAGTGCTTAGAAATACTTCTCAAATGGTTTCTGTAAACATTCCTTGAATAGCTTTCCTGTGTCTAGGTTTGGTGTGTGCTTAAGACGACAGGGGCACTTTCTAGAAAATTCATTTTTGTCTTCCCTTTGGTTTGTTAGAAATCTCATAGAGGCTGGGGAAACAAAATTTCAGTTCCATTTTAAGATTTGAAAAGAAGCAAATAAATTCTCAGAGGAACATCTGGAACTCAGCCCTCAACTTGCCACCAAACTTCACTAAGTTTGCCTGTGACTCATTGTTCTGGACATACAAATGGGATCCCAGCAGCAGACAGGGATGTGTCTTTGGCTGACTCCTATACTGCTATAAGGCTTCAGAAAAATGGGAAGGAAATTTCAGTTAGGACTCTATTGAAATTAGTGTTTTCCTTGACGCAGCCCTTGACTGTATCAACCCAACCTAAATTTACACAGCATGTGTGTAATTTGACAGAATTTACTCAACAGCTAAAAATCTGGAATAAGCATGCAATTAAAAAGTGGTGTTGTAACAGTGATGAATATCATGGAAGCAGTGGGTTAGCAAATCTGCTGCTCTCATTGAAAATGATCCAAATTTCCTGTTGATAACAGGTTTTGATAACTCCAATATTTTGTTATTATAAATGGGTATATAGGAAATGTACTGAAGTACTGTACCGTGTTTTTGGGTTCTTGCCTTTCTGTTGAAGGACCCTGAATAACTGGTTAGGTGCTTGTTTTGAAGAAATCCTATGCATCTATTCTACTTTACAAATAAAACTGTACAATGTTCAGAGGGCTGTAAAGTAGCATTACAGGAGCCGTAGGAGATGAGAGACCTTCAACAATCAAAAGGCTGTTAATTGTGTTTCAGAAGAGTACAGCAATGACTATGAATTATGGCTATGAATCATGGCTATGAATCAAGAACCAGATTGTCTTACATACAATAATTCTATTGCCGAGTCTTGCTAGAGTTATGGATAAGAAAATTAAAACCACATCCCATGGTATATCAGAGCTTCCTTTATATTGTGTTCTAGGTTAACAAGGTTTGACCATGTTTCCTGAAGAGCTTCCTTTACTGCCATAAAATTTTGTTCTCATTATCGTTAGTATAGATTGCAATGCAGAGAAGGTCAGACTGTATTCTAGTGGTATTCTAGTGGTTTCTGTCTTAAATTCTATGTCTGGCATGTTCCCATGGACAACTCGAAGCAATGCAGCTACTCACAGGCAGAAGGAGGAGAACTGAGATGAAGGCAGGAAACACAGATGTACAGCAATTTTCAGATTTTTTTTTTTTTTTTTTGGAGAATGGAAGAAGTTAAGAGTTATATAGAAATGGACACAGATTAGGAAATTAAGGAGCATGGAAGCAGGAAGGGGATAAACCATGCAGAACCCAGCAGACAATGGGCAGAGCTTGTTTGATATCAAAGATGAGAACAAGCCAGTGAAGGTGTGTGGCAAGTGTTCAGAGATTTTTTTTGAATGATAGGGAGGGCAAGCTGAGTTCTAGAGATGGCATGAAATACGTGATGAGAAGCTGGAATGGGCAAGGCATCAAGGTGAAAGACATAACATGGATTTGTTGGGCCAGGGATGGGGAGATGTCCCTGAAATAAGGTTCCGGAGATACTGTGAGGAATAACAGGCATGACTGCATGGTGGCATTGAAATTTAGGGAAGCGTCAAAGGTTATATACTCTTAGTACATAAGCATAAGGGACAGGAAAAATACTGAATCTGCCAACAGTTAAAGACAAGAGAAAAAGAGATGGAATTTCCTTGACACTAAGGGAATTTCTTTCAATCATGATACCACTAAACTTTCCAAATGGCTCTGAAAATATTTGTTGAAGCATGACTTATCTTCTTTCAAAAACATTTTTGCATTCCAAGAGATAATACTGTTAGAGCCCTCTGCACGGGTTCCCATTCTGCAACCTTTTTTTGAGGTGACTAATTCCTGTGGAATTTCAGGGGATTTGACCATGTAAATACCTTTACTTCCCTTTGAAAACTTGCTACCTTCTGTTAATGGAAACATAGAGAACCAAATCCTGAGCTGATTTAGCTCAGATACTGCAATGTATGAAGGAAATTTACTAGGTTACCACCCAAAATGTTTGAAAAATGTCTATGATTAGAATAAATATATATAATAGGCATCTGAAGATTTTTTTACTTAACATTTTAGGGTTTGTTCTCTTTTTTTTTTTTTTTAACTGTACCTGAATCAATCTTTAAATGGTAATTTAGTTAGGAGTAATGTGTATTTCAGATGTTATCTAAATGTTTCCTCTACCAAGCCATGTTATTTTAAACAATTGGTAAGTGAATCACTTGCAGAAGTCCCTGCAGAACTGAAGATTGATACTGTTTTCTCCAGCATGAGACATTCAAATTCATCCTCTAGAAACCTATAGAGAACACTGACTACCCTTCTGGGAAAACGCAAGCAATTCTGTAAAGTCACGGGAGATGTACGTTACCATTGTCATTTACAATTCAGACAAGTGAAATCATAAATGCCGAACCAAACCAGAAATGGTTTAGTACAGGTGAATGTCAATGCCAAATGAGAAAAAGGCAGTGAAGCTGCAGCTCATCTGGGTGACTTCAACATAACAGAACTGCACATACACAGGGAATTTAAAATGAGGGAAGAATCTGAATATGAACAAACCTGAAATTAAAACCAAACGGTATACTGACTAGAAGGGAGGATGGAAAATGCGAGCAGCTAGCTGGTAGCAAACATTAGCTATAGCAGATGTGATGGCCATTAGCTCTAAAGGCATGTTAAATTACAGCCAGCATCTGTTCTCACAGAGATGATCTCAGTCATCTCAAAAGAAAGGTTGGTTTGGAAACCAAAACTTTAGAAAAGGATTAAAGGCAGGATTTGGGAGAAGTAGAGAAACCTGATGTCTGATAACCACAGGCAAATGTTCACAGTCCTGGATGGTCATTCTGCAGCTCTCAATGAGCGGTGCTACATTTCACAGGAGCTGGTGAAGATCCTGCATGTAGAAGTCAACAAAAGCTTTCAAGGATGTGAGTGTCAGGTTCAATGATTTGACCTCATTTTAGACAACCAAAGCTCAGCAAGCAGTAAAGTAGATGCTGGTGACAAATGCTGAGTAAAGGAAAGCAAAGTCCCAAAGATTTCCAAATAATGACTAGGATTTAACTCTGAGCAGCCCTTACACAAAGAGAAACAAAATTATTGCAACAGCAGGCATCATAAAATACTGGGACCTAGAAAAATGAAAGTAGTAAGAATGAGTAACTCGGTCAAAAAATTCAATTGCACAGTTACCAAGGCCGAACATAATTTCAGAAAACTGAGGAAAAGGTCTTCTAAAATGATGAAGGGATTACAAATTGTAAAATCGGTGGTAGGAACTATCATCAGAGAAATCACAAACAGAAAAAAACCTGTGTCATCTAATCAGAGTGCTGAGAGCTGAGGAATAAAAAATTAAGTGGAGGAAACATGCCTGGCTGGAACTTCTTAAACATGTTCCTAGCTACTGACTAGTGAGATTGATCAGAACTACTTAACAGCAGGAAAACGTTACAGTAGAAGGGGTAAAGTGACCCAAACAGTCAGTATTTGGTATCCTGCTCTTCCCATTGCACCACCAGTTATATAGTACTGGCTATCTACATTTATTTTAATAAATAGTATGCTGAAATAACCGTTTCAAAGACAGTCATAGCAAACTTGTTTTAGGGTTACAAATTCTGAAAATAATTAATGTGTATATCTATGAGTTTATTTCTCTTTTTGGGACTTGTGGTGAGACGTTAAGTACAATTTTATTTGAGCTGATTTAACCACCCTTATCTTAAGCAATAAAACTATGGTTTTGAATACCGCTCTGCCTTATTTCTAGAATATCGTACAGCTTTAAAGCAAAGATCAGTTCCTAAAGTAACAAGTCAAAAGTAATAAGATTTGTTTAGTGAGGATCTGTAATAAACTTAGGTAATTACTTCTCACATTTTGATTTCACTGTAGTAAAATTTAAAGTGTAACTAACAACAATGTAAAACTTGAATTTGAAGTAACTATAGTTTATTGCTTATTAGTGTGGAGTAAGGAGATTTTTAGAGTTAATGAGTCAATGAGACCAAAACGAAAACTACAGCAAATTCAGTCAAAATACAATTATAGATTAAATCTCAGAGGGCTATGGGAAATTAGGAAATAGGGAGCTTTTAGTAAATATTTTGGTTTTGTGACACTTTGCATTGTGACTAGCCATTGGCTCTGTCAAGCACGTCACAAATCTGTAAGAGAGACAGTGTGTTTATGGGGATTGCTCAACCTTCAGTAACAACTGAAAGCTCTTACAAGCAGATGGCTGGGGGACTGTAAGAAACCATTTTGGTTTTACGTCAGTCTCCCAGTGGCTAAGGGCCCACACTGTAATAAGTACTTCACCTGTCTTCTCTTTTTCTAGTCTGCGAAGCAGCCCTTAGGGAGCAGGTTTAATTAAGATGTTTCTGGGAAAGTAGTTTTCCAATGCATTGGCTTTCTTAGGACTGATTCAGAAAAGTAGTGCAGAACTACAAGAAAGAGTACTGACACTTCTCCTGCTATGTCACTTGGACATGCCAGCTACTACTGCTACGGTTCTACTACTTGGGAAGCTTATGGGGTATCTGAAAAACAGGCACATATTCTTAAGTATCTATGCTACTCTGGGGAAGGCTGTGCAAGAACTGCGGGGGATATGCTACTACTATTTGCTTCTCCCAGCATATTGCCATGTCCCCTGCACAAATATAATCCATGCAATTTAGCCCTTACAATTTAGAAATGATGTCTTTATGAAAAATTGGTGTAATACTTCCACTAAAGTAGAGAAATCTCTTATTAAACATCTGACGTTAACAACTTGATCACAGGGGTATAGGATGCAAGTTATAATGACAAAATTGGCTAGCTAGTATAATGCACTTGAGTGTGGATTATTATAGGATTTGTACAAAAGGCAATTTGTTGGTGCCATTATTTTTTTTTTTGGTATTTTCTACTGATAGTAAGTATCTTTGTTTTGCCCTGTTGGGCTGACATCTAGAATCTTCTTGTCATTAGCAGGTGCTTCTTGCCAATATATTGGTTTATGAGTTTTCAATGATAAATCAGTGGCACGAAGTTCTTTCCCATTTTTGTTGACTGAGAGTTGCTGTTTAAGTAAAATTTCATTTACTCTCACAACATAGATAATATCTGAAAAGATTATTATCCGAGAGGGTAGAAACTATCTGTTAACCTCTCCATGCAATAATAACTACATTGAGTCTATATTTGAAAAGACAAAACCAAACTAAAACATGTAAGCATGATGCTGATGCTGGCATTCTGTTCTTGTGTAATGTCTCCTATTGTCTTCCTAGTATATATTTTCTGTCATTTTCATCATTCTCCTGATAAAATTATAAATGCTATTACACAATAAACATTAGAAATGTTATCCCAAATAAAATTAGCTGAAAAGAGATTAGTTTCATTATTTAAACCAAAGAAATATTGTTCCTACCATATTTGCTTCTGGAAATTCAAGAAAGAAGACGGGACAGGGGATAGAAAAAGGATTGGGAATTTGCCCTTGAGTTTCAACCCATTTGGGGCTGAAAATAAACTTTATTTTTAAAATAGACTTTTCTCAAGTAATGATCTTCAAATCGTAGACTCTTAGTGTTAGCAACTCATTTAAATAGCCACACAGTAAAAAGGGTTGGGCAGCATTGTATTTTAATGAGTTTTGCCCATGAGAACTACAAGCTCTTGTTCCATCAATAAAATCAGAATTACTGCCATGTATAAATGAGAGCCTGAATCCATGTGTATCAAAGTTCGTGGCATTAGAAGAAAAAAGAAAAAAATACATTTTGGTCTGGAAATGGAGCTGATGAAACAGAGGCATCCTAAATAACATTTAAGAATTGCTGTGGCTAGAAATTCCTTTGATATATGGGTAATTTCTGCTGCTTACCTTTAGATTAAAAATATTAGTAGTGGTGTTCTCAGAAGTCAACACCAGATACTTGAATAATCCTCACAGATGTTAGTACTTTAAATAGGAGAGGTACTGTCATTCCTACAAAATAAACGCATAGTAGGATGGAAATAAAAAAATCCCTCCAAGATGTTAAAGTGTAAACACAAGCTCTTGCAGTAAGTACATGGAGAACTACAGTGAGAAATGAGAAAGTTGGGAAGTCAGATGATTGTAAATTATAAGGAAAAGGGGAATTGATAAGTCTGTAATTTTAACTCTGAGGATAAACGTCCTAAATTATGAGATAGTTAGGAATGTAAAACTGGCAAAGGAGAGGAACTACTCAAAGAGAGTGGGAAGGGACAAGAGAGACCTAAAAACCTAAGGCAGGAATTTTGAGCTCTCTTCAGATTCAAGTTAAAGAACGCCTCTGCAATTTGTAACAGGGATATGGACTCTAAAAAAACCTCAGTAGTTAAACAAAAGACGTTATGTTCACTGATCACACCAGAAACCATAAAAAACAAACCAGAAATCAAAAGCGAACATCAGATGGTAGTTCAACCATCATAACAGAAAAGGGGATATCGCAAATTCTTCATTATCTCAAATCCTTAAATAATGATGTAATACACTCATTTGTTCTGAGTTTCTGGACTGTGGGTGCTGACCCCACCCTTCCCCCAGTGTCAATGAATGCAATCAGGGAGTTGTGAAGCGTTGTAAATTTACTGCACTCTTCCCTGCTTTTTGCACACCCTTCGTCTTCAAGGTCAAGTAACTTCCAGCAGCCTCTCAAAGCTCTCCCAGATTATATAGATTTACTGTCACCAATAATTCTTAAAACTATAATGATTTGTGAAAATCTGACTTAAATGAGAAACTGTAACCTAAGAAACTCTAAAGGGCTCATGTAGTTCTGGTCACGGTACTTAGTGATAGAACAGTGAAACAAATACATCATTATACAGATTAGCTGATAAAAGTCTGTGCTGTTATTGGCTGTGACTGTATGTTTTAAGTAACTAATGAAAATGAAGCATGGAGCTATTTTCATGAGGAATAGAAACTTGATGTTCAGTTAAGAACGTATTCTTTACTTGGCTGTTTCTGTAGTATGTTATGACTTTTACCCTGGACAAGTTTTGTGGGTACTCACTGCATTTGCTGCTTCTGTCTTCATTTCTGCCTTCGACAAGAAGTTACATTTCTTGTGCTGTTTGGATTACTTTTGTGCTAAGATACTGACACTGAAGTCATGTTGTATGTACCACGTAAGAGCCATTTGTTAGAGATTCAAACAGTAGTTTATTTTAAAAAACTCCTAAGTAAATTTACCAATATATTAAATGTGCATGATAAAGTCTTAAATTAACTTGTATATACTGCAGCTAAATGTAACAGGCCTTATAAAGTTTAAGTATCACATCGTCATCTAGACCGTGAAAACTTGTAATTACATTGTGTATCCTGGAAGCTTGTTTATTACAAGTTCACTGATGTCTTTGTATTGATTAGGAACACATAGTTCTGCCAGAAAATCATCCTCTCTGTCTGACATACTGTTTTCCAGAACACTAAGTTCAAGATCAGACACATTAGATGGCAAGTAAGAGCTAACCTGAGCTACTGACTGGCTTTTTCCTGCAGAGGTCTGCCCCCTTCCTATACTCAGATCAGTATCAGACTTAACTTATTTTCTTCTCAGTGTAGATACTTGTTTAACAGGCTGATCACCCCTGTTCTCTTCCTTACTGATCTGTTGGGCTTCCTGCTTTTCATCTAATAATGATGGCTCCATTCGAGCAAGGTTAAGTGAATCAACAGATTCACCACTAGTTCTCTTGCTGGTTTTTAAGTCACGGTTTCTCTTCAAACACTGGACTGGAGATGAAGCTGAAGGAACTGGCAGAAGATCTGAAGTACTTTCAGCTCTTTGACTTGTCTTTGAAGTTCTGGACCTGCTGGATTCCGGCTCTGTATCTGACCAACCTTGCTTTGGGCTTTCAAGCCGCAGAGGTTCAGGACTGCTGTCAAGAGCTTCCGAGTCCTTGCCCGTATACTCAACACTGGTAAAATCTTCCGAATAAACTGTGTTCTCAGGACTAGCAATGAAGTCATCTGAGGATATGAATTGAGAGCTGCTTTCAACACTCCTGCTGGGGCTTGGTTTGTAATCACTTACAACAGACACATCATCACGCTCCGTGGTTTTACGATGGATTATGTGTATTGCTTCCTCATTACTTCTCTCTGCATTAGTATCTAATGGGAAAGCTGCTGGGAGTTGGGCTTTGGCATCCTTCTCCTTGTGAGCCGATTTTAATACAGTTTTGTCCAGTGAGGGGGCTGTAGTTGCTTTGGATGGACGTTCCTTGCTTGCAATTTCATCATTCTTCAATAGACTTGCAGTAGCCTGTTTCTGCAGGTCAGGGGACACATCTCCTGTCACAGAAATGTACTCCAGGAGAGCACTGTTTTGTAATGAAGTCTCAACAGTTTTATCAAACTGATTATTCTGCTTTGAACTATCTCCCTTGCTACAACGCCTGTGAGAAACCACATGCTGTTCTCCAGCATTTCTGAGCAGCTTTGTTTTGGATAAAGGGCTTCTCCTCTTCAGCATCTCCATTTGCTTTTTTCTGTACTGCTCTCTCCTTTCATGAATTATCAGCTTATCAGGGTTGGTCTGCTGCAGCCGTAGCCTCAGTGTATTTGTCAGCCTGTACAACAATTTCTTTCTGGGAGATCTGTTTTCCTTAGTTTTGCAGTTCCTTTCAGAGCCTTTCTCTCCCTGGCGTACAGCTTTCTTAGGTCCTCTCCCAGCTGGAGAAGACCCTGGTGAGGTAGCCTCTTGCTGGCCTTGCTTGAATTTAGGGCTTGCAGCTCCACTGCTCCCACCAGGCCCCACAGGTGCCTCTGAAAGCTTGAGGGCAGAAGAGCAGCTAGGGCTGGGGGGCTGTGGGGCCATGTCACCACTCCCTGGGGCCTGGTAGAGCCAGGCAAGATGGGGATGGACAGCAGCAGGCATAGTGCTGTGGGTGAGCACCGACAGCTCTGCCAGCAAGGCGCTGAGTAGCGGCAGCTGCCCCAGGGTGTTGTGGAGCTGTTGAGGGCTGGCAGGGTGCAGCAACGAGGGCCCGGCACTGGGATGTGGCGGGATCTGGCCCTCCTCTTTCTCCTGCGGTCTCCAGGCCTTGACACGCTCCCATTGCCCTGCGGCCGCTGCTGCTGGCGGCCGTTGAGGCTCAGCAGGCTCGCGGCTGTAATACAGCATGGGAGGGCAGAAGATGTTGCCCTCCAGCTCCTCACCCTCACCCTCCCCCTCCTCCTCCTCCTCCTCCTCCTCACCCGCCGCCTCAGGGGAGGTGACAGGCGGCGTGGCAGCGCGGGGACTAGCAGGGCTCGGCGGGGGCGGCACCTCACCGGCCTCCAGGCTGGTGAGACGGTAGGCCAGGACCAGCTCCCC